>NW_019174280.1:11715111-11825594 GCF_002260705.1 Seriola dumerili
TGACGAGCAGGACACTGCAGGAAAGTCGTCTTTCACAGGCTGCTTCAGCAGTGGCAATTCGAAGGTTATTTTGCCATTGAAGCTTTAAACCATTGCCTATCGTGAGTGTGAGGGATACACATACACGGTGAGGTCCCTTATAAATATTAGATAGCACATTGTGTTGCCCTATTTTCATAAACGTACCCACAGTACATAGCATAGCCAAAGCATAAAATGACAATACTTGAAGATGGGGGCTCGTTCAAAAATTCAGGGAGAGTGTCCTGGTCTGATTATTATTGAAAAGCCAGCTATTCCCACTGCACTTTATAAGCATTGTGACATGAATTAGCAACCGACTTAAAATTGGTTTCCTGGCTTATTAACACACTTATATTTCTTTGTACATAAGATGTGATAATTAAGCAATGAATTAATAACACTCTCTTTTTAATCAAGCAAACAAGACATGTAATCACTTTACCTTGTACTGTTACAGCCTTTTATATTAATCTTAACAGCATTTAATTCAGGCTTTTGCTGTTACAGAAACATTACTTGGTCCAACCTCGTAACATTGCGTCATGACTTCCACATATAACTGGCTCAGGTGCTCATTCACACATTGAGAACGATAGTTAAAATTGCAATTAATGTAACGAGGCGCATGTCTGAGAAGGGTCATTAAGCCAAAGTGTTGATCAAGCGGAAAGTTCACCTTACAGTGTGACAGCAGAAAGGTCAAGTAACCAAATTAATCATGCCGGCATGTGAATTAAAAGCTACCCCTGTGGACTTTTCCAGTAGCACTGCCCCTGAAAAATACAACACCTGAGTCTTCTTCCAGTGCTTCTGTTTCATCTCTCATCTTCACACTCCAGTCTCCATTTGAAACAATCACTGCTGCTAATGCTTTAAGACTGATAGTCTGGCATTTAACAAATGACCTTTGAAAAGAAACTCTAAATGCCATAATGGTGTTTTAAATTTATTGTGATATTGATTTTCCGTCATATGACCGGGCCTCTACATAATCTCACTATTAAACAACTTGGCAAGGCAAAGTTAATATACACAATTTGTCCTCAAATTAACTGTATATTGTCATTTACTGTGGTTATTCAACTAAAGCGACGCAATTTCCTCCAGTCAATAGACAGGACACGAATAATTCACCTCTCTTTTTCTAACTTTAATCACACCTAATTTGTGTGACTGTGCCAAGCAGATGCAATGTTGCCTTATTTGCATTCCAACAGCCATCTTTGACGCATCGCCACATGCTGGCATAAGGATGCTGTCCTCTCTCCAAATTGCCTGCTAAGTAGCTTCTGGACATCAGCAGTCATTCTGTCTGTCTGTGCTGTTTGTGACTGCTGTGTTCACATTTTTCCAGCCTGATTCCTCTGGTGGCTCTCACACACAAACTGCCTCTGTCATCAGCCGCTGATAAAAAGCTGGATTCTGCTCTGACAGTATCATCCTGCTTTTTTCTTCCCTCTCTTCCTGACACCAACAACAATAAGAGCAGGAAAGAGCACAATGCAGAGGCTCCTGCTAACAATGTGACACAGACAATGTCTTTCCAGATAACATGTTGATGGTTTGCCTGTCAGCTTTTGACATCACAAAGTCGCCATGGAAATGACGGAGAAATGGTGATGTTGGCGGCATTGGGGGAACAATAACAACTCCTATCCATCAGTGTGTGCACAAAAACCAAGATCAGGAGTTTTAGCACAGCATCCATCAACAGCCATCAATGCAAACCATTCAGGACAACCTGTCACTTAACGTTGACATCTTGTGCTCAAATTGAGAAACTAAAACCATCAGTAAGACTCATTAAAGCCCTAATCCATTGAGAAAACTTCTAAATCCCACAGATTTACACTCAATATTCAATAATTTACTAGAACATTTCCTCGAGAGCGTGAATAAACCAAGCACATCTTCCTGGCTGTGAAATTAATCAGTCATGTTTAATGAAAGCTGGCATGGGCAGCTGATTATTCACTAAGCAGGAATTCAGGATGAGGCAAAAGCAGCATGCTCGCATTTATGGCAGTGAGAAGCTTACAGGCGATGTAACTGCAGGGAGAGAGCGTTCAAGACAACACTTCACACATCAGTGCGACAGCAGAGCTGCAGGCTGCAGATCAGCCCCTCGCTCTCTGCCTGACACTGATGGTGTGACAAGATTTGTTGCTCTGACCCTTCACTCAGCACCCACAACCTCCTGTACTTCACACTGTAGTAGTCCGGGAGCAATCTTGCATGTTTAATATGATATTTTCTGAATAATCTGATAAACTAATAGCAAATAATGCAGAATGTTCAAGTGCTGCATATCACTGAATGCTATCTATCTATATATCTATCTAATGGATAAAGAACACCCAAAAAAGCCTGAAGTTTACTTTAATAACAGTGTGTATGATACTACCTCCAATATATCGCTGAAAAAATGCACACGTAAATGATTTAAAGTAAGTATCATACTGTGAACTACCTCAGGACTGTGTGGTATATAGAGAGAGAAAACAGACAAACCAAATTAAAAATCACTATAGACGAACATCCCAGTTTCATCCCATTAGGTATTCAGTACTGGGTATAAAATGAAAGGATCTTACTTAGGTATAAATTATAAGGTAGAGTTTTAGTGTAGCATCTAATCTTAGGGCTTCAAAAAAATTGCTATTTTTGACAGCAATTTATCTGTAAATTGTTTTATTAATGAATGAATGAATCATTCATTATATTTAATGTCAGGAAGAGCAGGAAGAGAAAAATACCCCTTACAAGTTCTAAGATCCCGAGGTGAGGTCTCCAAACCTATATGGACCACACAAACTGTAAACGCTAACCAGCATAGCTTTATATTTAGCATTTGTGAACCATTAAAACGATTCATCCAATTTTAAAACGTTTGCCAATCTTTTTTTTTTTTTTTTCCTGAATCGACTACTCGATTAATCGACTGACTTTCACTATCAGTTCTAATGGGCTAGTTTTAAATGCTGTAGGCTAGTTGTTTTGTGAAGGCACAACTGGTAGTAGGACTGGCCATATCACTCAGGAGGAAGAAAAGTAAATCACAACTGAGACTTAACAACACAATAAAGCAGCTTTGTACACTATAGTACATCCAGTCCATCAGCTACTGGCAGCAAGACAAACAAAAGCTCTCCAGTAATAAAACACTACAGACCACTAGCTCACTTCAGCAGCCAGAGGCACTACGGTCCTCCTCTCCCTCTCTGGTAGATAATACCACCTCTGCTTCGTCGCCAAACATCTTTACAACATTGTACCAAATCCAAACATTTGAACACACACACACACACACACACACAGTCTCACTCACTTTCGTGCTTCGAAGTTCCCCATGTGTGCCGCGGAACTCCGGGGCTCTTGATGATCGCTCTGCCGGCGGATTTCAGGGCATCCATCCCGAGGTGTGTCTCGCTCTCCGGCAGGTGGATTCCCCCCCCAGTTTCTCCCCGGACCACAGAGAGGTAAACACAGCAGGCAGAGCTCGACGGCGGATGCGCCAAAGCAGGAAAAAAAAAAAGCTCGCTGATAGAAGTTACCACCCTCAATCTCTCCCTTTTCTCTGCTCCACTGATGACATGAGCAGCTGAGGGTGAGCACTCGCACCCACTGCACCGCTTCCAAAGTTAAGGGCGTGTCCTCCTAACCTTGCTGAGCTATGAAGCTTCCTCCAAAGTGCTCCAGATTGAAGGAGCAGCCTTAATGAGGAAATTACTGCAGACTTATTATTGCAGTGTAGAGGGGGGGCTGACAACCACTAATGAGTTGATGGCTGATGAGCTTACAATTGCACTTTTTGTCTCCCAGGGTTTTTTTTTTCTGTTTGTTTTTTTTTTGTCTCTCGCTTATTGACCTGTGGTGGATCCACTGCTGCCAGGTTTTGCTCTTATTATCCCTTGTCCCCTATGTGTCTCCATGAGAAACAACACGTAATTGTTTTTTTAATTAATGATATTATTCGAAAAATTGAAATATAATAACGGACAAGGCCATTGTCTCCCATCATCTTTTTCCAGGTTGGGTCAAGTAGCAAACACAAAGCTAGGCAAAATTTCAAACTAATATATTAGTTTGAAATGTTTTGTATGTTGGCGCCCTCTATCGATTATAACTGGTTGTTGCAACCTTGTTGTGAACCATCTTCACTTAATAAGCACTGTAATGTTTGGGGATATAATTTATTAGCAGGAAGTTTCTTTGACAAAATAAACGAAAAAATGTTTTTAAATGAAGGAATGAAGACAAAATCAATTAGGGGCCGTGGGGGTCAGGACAAGATTTGAATGAGTGGCCACAAGCTGCTTAAAAGAACATTTAAACACCAAGGTTTATGTCTATCCATCTCTTTGCTTCAATTTTGAGAGGTTTCGAGTTTTTAAAAAAAGTGTGTGCGTATACAGTGTGTGTTTTCATGGATTCAGTATAATCATGCAGCTATTTTTAAAGTTGAGACTCTTCACTGTTCAAAGATGTGTAACAACCTACAGGATCCCCTTTTCAGGTTTGACTGGGGCCTTTTGGTGCATTCTCTCAACTCCACTTGAACTTAGAAATATTCATACATTTCTGACACATACAAACCATGCGGTGTGTTTTTGTCCTTCATGGTGAAATCTTTATTTAAATTTCTTTCCACAACCCAGCACAGGTCATCACGTCATGTCTGAGTTCATCTCACAAGTATTTCACACTCAGGAAGCGAAGCAGTGCATGTATAGTCATGTATTTCTCATAAATCATCTAGAAGGGGTTATTACAGTTTTAGCCTGAGGTGGCATGCTGCTGTTGTCATTTTGGTGCTCTGTGATCATCTGAGAGGGTCTTCAGTTTATATTTAATGTCCTCAGCAGTGCACACTACTGCGACTACACCGACTGCTGCGTGTGTGGGCGCACTTGTGTGTGTGTGTGTGTGTGTGTGTGTGTGCGACTGTGTATGTGAACATGGAAGTCTTGCTTGTGTGTGCGTATACAGTATGTGTTATCCTGGATACAGTATAATCATGCAGCTATTTTTTTAAAAGTTGAGTGTCGCTGCCATGTTGTTGCCACTAATGCAAGTAAGTATCTGCATTAGAATGAGCAGTTTTACAAACTAAAGCAATGTCTCCCTCTTCAGTTTAGAAGGGAAAAAGCCTCTTCAAGGTGAAACGCTGCACTAAAACAATGCAAAAGTGACACTGCCTCTTCTCTGCTTCCATGGAAGACTGTGGATCTGTGATTAATAGTTATAATTCATGGTATTTATAAGCCCTCCGGTCAATTCAAACAATCACTGCCTCAATGTCACAGAGCATCTTTGAATCCAATAGATAACAACAGTTACAGACTTGGTTTCCAGTTTCCCAGATGTCATTTTCAGCTGGACTTCTTTCAAAAAAAAAAAAAAATGCATTGTTTGTTTAACATTGCCCAATTCAGGTGTGAACACTGCATCCTAACATTCTGGAGATATTCTTTAAGGTAGAAAAAAAACAAAAACATCTTACTGTCTCGCAGCATGGCTTGGGAAGTGTTTGATATTCACTCATTGACAAGACAGTTGTTAAGATTCTTAATCCGCCCATGAAACAAATCATGCTTGCGAGGGTTTCTTTATTCGTAAAGGAGAAGGGAGAGGAGGGAGGTGAGGTCACTAAAAGAAGTATAAGAGTACAGCTGGACAAAGAGAGGGCTTCATGAAATAGATTTATAATAGAGGGGGGAATAAGGTAGTCTCCATTCAGAAAAGACCACAGAGAAAAAAAACAGACTGAACTAGTCGGCTATCATGCTCTCAGTCACTTCTGTTTTAGATTCACTGATGGGTGCTATCCTGTCTGCTTTACAGTTTATCCCCCTTGAGTTTTTATGTCATAGTCTCATGCTATTTGTCTCACACACTCACTCACACACTCGCATCTTTTTCATTTGCTCTCTCTAAACCCGCGTCTTCCTTAGAGGCTGGAGCTAGAAGGCATCTGGTGGGAGGGCCCGTCTTGGAAGCAGGGGGTGACCTTGGCCAACGATTTGCAGGTCAATCCAGTGACATGTCAGCTCATGGATTTTGTTTATTTCCATAAAACCTGACTAAATCTTCAACCAAGTATAAAGCCTGCATTGAAGGACCTCATACACCATCTATTTCAAAGACTGGTGTCCCTTCGTCTCCTCCTGCTGCTTCCCCTCCTGGTTTCTCTCTTCCCTCCTGCTCTTCTCCTTTTCCTCCTCCCCCGTCTCGTCTTCCTTCCAGTTCTGAGGCACACATGTAGTCTTGGGACTGGGACTGCGAGTGTCCCAGGGACTCCACTGACAAGCTTCGGCTAGACAGGATGCTACTTAGGCTGGACTGGCGGGCGCCTCTGGGATGGGTCTCAATTTCCACACGGACCTCAATATTGGTTCCATCCCTGTAGTAAAAATAGACATACATAGAGACATCAATATAAAGCTGCAAGGTATTCAGTGATAACTAGACTATGAAAAAAAGTGCCCCAGTGAGTTAAAAAAAAAAAAAAACGAAACAGCGGGACTTTCTTTTAGGTGTTACATCAGAAAAAAAAAAAAGAAAAAGCTAAATCCTTCCTAAAAGAGACGTTATAAACAGAGGAAATCCAGAGGCAACATTTACCTCAGAGGAGCCGCTTGCGTGTCGTCGAGCTTGCTGTCAGGCACAATAACCACCTCGCAGTCTGATGGGCTGTCCTGCTGAGTATATTCATGGCGTTTTGTGGTTTCATCCAATCCCACATAGCTATCTAGCTCTGGGGGCGTGGTGCTCGTACTTGGGAGGACGCCCACTTCCTGTACACTGACTCTAACTTCCTGGACGCTGGTGTCACTGGGCGTTGGGTTGTTCTGACCCGTCCAGTGGTCACTGACTACATGAGAGAATAGAAGATCTATAAGAGAAGTTGAAACTTCATCAGATAAGGCCGTGCTTCGGAGCGAAAATCACAACTCAGCACTGATGTAAATGATTTCAATATATGATATCCCTCACAGGAACTTTATAGTGGCTACACCCTGTACTCACAGCTGGCTAAGTCCTCCAGTTGGATTTTGTGTGTTTCAGGGGGCTCACTCTGCGGTCGACACCAACCGTTTCTACAGAGTGACATGGGGACGACCCCATAGACATAAGTCAGCATTAGCGGTACACCCACACCTGCGGGAAAAAAGAAAAGGATGAAAAACCAATTCATAATGCATTATATATAATTGGAACCATTTGTCTGTAGAGTCTGTGCCAAACTACTATCATTTAATAACATACAAATGGTTATTAAAAGAGCACTGCTGCGATTTAAAGTTTGGGGGAGGGCTTTGTGAAAGAGATATATAAAAAAAAATGGCAAAAATCAAAGCAGCCGAGGCCAAAATATCCTGACCTCTAGTCCTTCGTATGGTTCAGGCTCAGAAAACACTGCAACCTATCATTCCCACAATGCAACCCTGATAAATCTTCTCGTCTTTCAACATCCACACCCCAAGTTAGTAACAAAAAGAAAAAAAATGCCTAGTATTAAAGTCAAACCCATGCAAATCCATGTTAAAATGGCAAAGTGCACCTTTGAAGAGTTGTACATTTTCAACGGGAGTCCCTCCTGCTTCACAGTGAGCTGGACTAAAGTACACACCTATTTACAAAGCTTTTCTTGGCATCTTAACCATCTTATTTATGCAGTTTAATTGTTCCAAATAAAAATGGGAACTACTGGTTCTGCTCCAGGAAATTATATCTTCCTTATGTTCCAAGGAGTGTACCAAGCCAGGGACTCATTTCCTTGCAAGTTTTTAAATCCATTCTAATAGAATTGTAGTCAAGCTGATCTTGCTCTGTTCATCCGTTTTATGTATTTATTTTTGAAGCATTTTTATCTACTGCATATTTGTTTTTATATCACTTGTTATGTTATTTTATTTCATCTGTGTGAGTCTTGTGAACATTGATTCATTAAAAGTCTGCGCTATATGTTTTGAAACCTCTGTGTTTTTCTATGTGATGCTGCTCCCTTGGCCAGGATGCCATTTCCTGGTTATATGTGATTATTATTACTATTATTAAGCTGAGAGGTGGAAAGACATCCCTGCTGTGGACACTTGAAAATTAATAGAGTATTCTTTGTCCGGCCGGTTTTCATTTTTGGACAACATAGGCTGTGAACACATGGCTTTTGAGCAGCGGACTCTCTGAACTTGATTGCTGAAGCTTCCTTAAATGCACCGGCAAGACAGATTTCTACACAGTTCGTGCACTGGCAGGACACAATACTCAATTTCTGACATAACAATTGAGGAATAGATAAAGTATTCACAGCGGATGGATCACCTGTCTTTATGCTAAGTCCAAATGAGAATACTGCAGTGCATAACTACACTGGCAAAGTCAAACTGTGTTTAACAAGTTCAGTTTCACTCTTCTTCGTAACCTTCACACAAGTTGTTTCAACAAACCCCCGAACTCGATGAGCAGCAGCCTGCGTATGGTGTGTGATTATGCAACCTGTGATTGAGATAGGAATTTGGGAACACAAAGCAGAGTGCCAGCCAAACAAAGGGACATCATTAACACAGCGGGAACACTGGGACGCTATTGACTCAGCAACAGGGTGAAACCAGGGCAAGAGGATGAGCCTGCCAACCAAACTGTTCACAGAGAGAGTGTCTGTGTGTATGTTTGCATGTGCGTGAGTCAAAAAGAGAGAAACAACAAGGCAGGGAGCTGTGACTGAAATATGAGAAACAGAAGAGATATGAGAAACGCATACGGCAGAGAGAAAGTGAAGCCAGAGTGAAAAATGAAACAGAAGGGGGCGTAGAGACAGCAGGGAGGGATACGCAGGGGTAGGAGGCGAGGGTGACGAGTACAGTGCGGCTAAATGTTTGTTCGAGTGTGTGTGCCAAGGGAGGGCCCGTCAGTGCGCGGTACAGTGATGGGTGTTACACTGCAGAGGGAAGCTGAGAAGCCGATACAGCCTTAAGGATTTCTGTCAGAGCCACAAATGTTACCTACGGTAGGAAGGGGCATGAGTCATCAAAATGCTACTTTGCACTGTGTGTGTGTGTGTGTGTGTGTGTTTCAGTGCGTGTAAATGTTTGTTCGAGTGTGTGAGCCAAGGGAGGGCCCGTCAGTGCGCGGTACAGTGATGGGTGTTACACTGCAGAGGGAAGCTGAGAAGCCGATACAGCCTTAAGGATTTCTGTCAGAGCCACAAATGTTACCTACGGTAGGAAGGGGCATGAGTCATCAAAATGCTACTTTGCACTGTGTGTGTGTGTGTGTGTGTGTGTGTGTGTGGGTGTGTGTGTGTGTGTGTGTGTGTGTGTGTGTGTGTGTGTGTGTGTGTGTGTGTGTGTGTGTGGCAATGAAATCAAGTTGCATGTTTGCATACAGACACCCTGTTTGTGAGTATTCACATGACTGTATCAATGACTTTAGGGCTGTACACTAAAGGTTTGTGCCAAATGAAGCCTGGACTCGTGTTCAAATGAGTTTAACTACTGATTTATTAAAGGACCAATCTGACATTTTTGGAAATCTGTGTGTTAATCAGTGAGGTTTAGAGGTGCTGGTAGGTCAGCCATATGTTGAATGAAGCTAAGTTAGCTGGCTTGTGATGGTAGCATTTACATTGTCCCACAGCCTTTACACATCACTATAGATGGGAGTATGCCAGACTCTCCATCGTCTCTATCTTTATTGATTTTTTGATCCACATAAATACTGCCTCAGACACTGGAAAATCTGATAGACCTACAGCTTAGTATTCAAACGCAAAATATTTTAAATTAGCATATTTATTTATCTATATATATATTATTTTATTTTTTTTACCTATTCACAACTAAATTTGCAAAAAATAGCTAATTTTACACTTTAATTACATCGAAGTGTGCATGACAGAAGATGGCCATGTTGTCGTTTGCTCCTTACCCACAGTGACAGCTGCTATGACCGGCGACACAAAGACTGACATCATCACCCCACTCGCCACAGTCAAGTAGTGCTTGCTTCCTGAGATACTGTTTTTCTTACAGCGACCATGGACCTGGAAGGTAACAAATAAAATATAAATTAGATACTGGAAATTGAGTTTGTTGTTCTTAGTCGTTGTTCTCAGTCTCTGCAACCACTTAGTCCTGTCACTTATTTATGTCCGCTAATAAAGACATCCCAGCATGCATGAGGGGAGAGGAAAAGCTGGCTAACACAGCGCTCTAACACAAAGACAAATACGTTCACATCTAATGTCAGTTTAGTTGCAATTTAGTTGCCATTGTTTACAATCCACTTGACCTGCATTATGCGCAAGATAACTTGTTCAAAATTGATTTCACATCTGTTGATTACATGGAAATAAACAGGATTTGGGATGTACGAATCATTTACACCGAGGTTGGCAAATGTACATGTTTACATGTACATTAAAAAACTGAAATCCTTTTAACACATTCATTTGTTTACATGAGTATCCTAGAGAGCCGTATGGGAAGATTTTGCACATTTAAGATATACTGCACAATGTGAATCTATTCAAACCAGTAATTTCCTGTGAGACAGTGTTTACTGAGTGTTTTGTACCTTTCGGCCCATGTAGATTGGTATGCCCACAATGATGACAGGAATGGCGATGCCCGCTATAAGGGAGATGACCACCGGTGCTCCGAGCAACATGCCCACCTGCCACAGTACCTTGCGGGTTTGCGACCATGGCTTCTTCCCCCAGAATGTACATCCTGAGGGACTGAGACACAACGGGGGAGATCACCAAAGAGTTCAAAGTATTACCATGCACAGAGTTCAAGAAAAAAATTGTATCCTATGGATCTCAGTCTATCTGTTGTTCAGTCTACCACTACTGAATGGTTCTCCGGGACATTTTGCACAGACACATGGTTCCGAGAGGATGAATCCTAATAACTTTGATGATCCCCTGACCTTTTCTTCAGACAGCACCACCAGTGTGCCTAAATGTCATGGCTTTAGACTCTTAGTCTTGATATCACCTTATTAGCACAGATTTTTGGTTTTATCCAAACTTCATACTTAACATATATGGTGTGTACATGCACATATAGGCCCACCATCGTCTCCAAAGCTATGACCACTAAAGCATCATCATCATGTGTAGGTCATGACCTCTCACACAACTTCAACCAACTCTGGCAAAAACATAAAAACTTCTGAATGATTATTTTTTAAGAAACTAGTGAAATAAATAAGTAGTGACAACAACATGACAACATTAGCGGGTTATCTTATTGCTGTCATTACATCATTTCCCAAATTGAATGATCTCATCTGCATTTATCTTTTTTTTTCTCCCTGAATTATAGTCATTTGCAACTACAATTCACATACTATTTCCTTTTTTTCTTGCATGCTGCTGTTAGAGAAATGGAAATGCCTGGTTATTTAAGTCTGTTTACAAGGAGTAGATATTCTGTAACCTGATATGACTTTAGGTTCAATAAATGTCGCCTTAGGTGCTACTTTAATCTAGCATCAGCCTTTGATGTTGTGCTGTAATTTTAACTGCCAACACTGACTAATGCTGTTTGGTCTAATCAAGCAGCAAATAACCTGTAGGAACAGCAGTGACAATATAAGGAACACAAATAGCACCTTAGGGCTATGCCTTTTCTCAAAGCATGCGTTTGTGTTACAGCAGCAAATGTCACTTTGGGATTCTAAAAGCCTGAGTGGAGGAATTGCAGTGAGATATTATGGTTGGGCTCTGAACTTGCAGATTTTTGCTGTGTGATGGTAAAAGCTTTGCCCTTCTATAGGACGTTCACTGTAATTTATAGTGTGAAAGACAGACCAGGGTGAGGGAAGAGAAAAGGAGGAGGGGGAGGGCCTGGGGGAAAAGGAGGAGAGACGGTGTGAAAAGACAATGCGGCTCATGCAGGCAACGGAACCCAAGGCGTGAAAATAATCAATACACGAAAAAAAAATCATGCATCTCACACACCTTTCATACACTATAGTTCTGAAATGCGCCTTGGCCAGTGGAAAGATTTACTTATCTTCTTCTAGCTAGTCTTGTATCTTGAGTTACATATTCTGCCGCATTGGAAATATGGAGGCAGGCAGAGCTGATGCATTGATGACAAGCCAGCAGTGACTCCCCTCCCGGACTGGAAAAGTCAATGGAGGCTAAGAGGAACAGTTTAAAGCAGCACAGCCTCTAAACAATGACATACAGTATGCTGACTTGCTGACTTGACCAGTTTTTATTTCCGACTGGGTATTGCTTAATAACCTACAGATGGAGTAGTGGTGCGAACCCAGGTATAATAATAATTCTAGTGAATCTAGTTATGAGGTTTTAGTCCTTTAGGACGAATTGAAGTATCTCACAAATGCCAAAGTTAGACTTGTGCCATCAAGCATTTTTTCACCTCCTGCTGTTGTGAGACTAGGATCGAATTCTGCTGCTCTGTCTTTCTCTGTCTGTGTTTCCGTGCAGCACTTTCACAGTACAGGTCTCCAAAAAACCAAGATAGTTCACTGTAGGGCAGCAGCTAAAGATGAATTACATTAGCAGTTACTGTGTCACTTTTTTTTTGATGAATCATTTGGTCTAAAATAGTGAAAAAATTCAAGGTGGACAAAACATAAATAAACATAAATACACTGTGTTAATAATTAGACGAATAGATGATTAGATGATAACTTAAATGATGTAATGATTACTAAATCTGTTGTTAAATGTTTAGTTGACTAATCATTTCATTGCCTTTTCTCAAAGTTCACAACATGACATCGTCTAAATTGGATGTGGGCGTTTGGTTGTGCATGTTAATGTGATCATGAGCTGAGTGTGAACACGACACCTGAGGTAGTGCACGTCGGTGATCTCCTGCATACACAGCCAACAGAACTGACAGGCACACACAGTGCAGTTCATACGGTTACAGCTGCCATCATTGGTCTTCATGATGTAGGCACCACAGCGAGGGCACGCTTTGATCTCCTCCGCGTCTACAGCAACAGAGTGAACATGGAATAATGGGTTGACCACACATTCTGCAATATTTATTTATTCACTTAAAGGAAAAGCTCAACATTTTTGGGGAAAAATAACTTTTAGGGGGAAAGAAGCGACTTCATGGAGTCTCCACTGGTTGCCTGGGAAAAGTTAGCGCCAAGAAATGTCAGCAGAGCCGAGCCAGCTGTTTCCCTTGTTGAAAAACATATTAGACAGTGCAACAAAGGTAAACGGGAGCTGCCCGTCCTACCTCCTCCAGGTTCTTCATTGAAGACGTACAGCGTGGAGGCATCGTTGCCGCCTGAGGTGTGGCGGGCCCGCTGACGCCGGGCCTGGTCACACGTCTGGTTGGGGTGCCACAGCTGCCGACAGTGGTAGCAGAACTCCGTGTCGCATCCCTCACGGCCACAGCTCAGCTTGGGACACTCGGCACAGCCGTAAGCTATCACTGCATAGCTGAGGAGAGAGAGAAACTGGTTCATATGATAACTGATCGTCATGGAGTGCTTTAGTCCAGGTTCCGTCCCTACTCACTATTCCACCCTGTTGCCGCACCATGTTCAAGATGGGTCACGGCGGCTGCAGTTTCATTTGAATACCATCGATTTGGTTGTCTGACTGGAATAAATATGAAAAAATGAGAAAACATAATGATTGTCAAATCTCTCGCTCTCCTTGCATTGTTTTGCTGTTCAGCCTGGTGAAGCACACTGAATTGTTCATTGTTGTCTTGGCTCACAAAACAGCACATTTGTTGACTCAGTGAGAGATACAACTATCTGTGGGACTGGTTTCCAAAGTTCAACACCTGAACCAGGAATAATTCCACCCTCAGATCTTGAGCACATTTGCGATTATGATGACAACAAGGAGGTTGGTTCCTGTGGACCTAATCTCACTTCTCAGAGGGGATATCAACATTTTTAATATTCATAAGATCATGTGATTAGTGATCAAATACAAGTTAAAGTAACCGTGAGTGAGTCGCGGGCCTCTAGGATCCAAGCAGCACTGCTCTGCTGTGAAGTATTTAAAAAGCTCCTCCAGGGTTTTTTCCTTTGGCAACGCCAGCTTCATGTGGTTTTCAGGTTTATGTGAGAGGATGATGGATCAGGCAACAGGAAGGCCACACACACACACACACACACACACACACTTAGGCTATATACAGGGATAATTAGACTGCTGCCTGGAATCCACTTTGGTGTCAAACTAGATTTGAACTGTCTCTGATTCTCAAGTCAAACACTTGTTCATGCATAAAAACATTTCCAGGTATCAGTGAATATCTTTATCGAAGAAACCAGCAATAATTGGCGTCTAACAAAGATGTTTAAAGAAGTTCTGACAGCACAACACTGGCAATGCCACAGGCGGCTGACACCATTCAAACCGAATTTCACTTGACGGGCAGCGCTGCACTTTTATTTCTTGCCTCTGACAATATAGATTATAGATAGATCAAAGTTTTAGCAAAGCCTTTTGCAAAATACATGCTTATATATAAATATATTCTTAAAGATCCCCTCCAGACATGTTTTAAAAAATCTAAAACACTCTTGCTTTGAATAATAATTTGTGTCTGATATGGGTTTTATATATTATATTAAATAGTAATACTACCACAACAGTTTAATTACCTAGTTAAAGATTCTCAGAATTAAATCTATTTCTGTTTCTTCCTCATTGAAAAGTCCACAATCTATAAATATGCAAAATGTTTAGGTTTCAAAAGTTTAATGGCTGGACAGAAGATGACTCCTACTTTATGTTTTATGTCTAAATTATGTTTTATGATTACACGCCCTAAATTCAGATTTAAAATGAGCACAGAGGAACTC
This sequence comes from Seriola dumerili, assembly GCF_002260705.1. NCBI lineage: Eukaryota > Metazoa > Chordata > Actinopteri > Carangiformes > Carangidae > Seriola > Seriola dumerili. The sequence continues at coordinate 11,729,968 of NW_019174280.1, forward strand.
TCAACTTTCAGCAGATGAATGTGAAAACAACCTTTAATGTCAAACTCTGCTGCACATACATCGTTCTGCACATCAGTGAAGCAAAAATAAACAGGAGGGGGACCTTAAAGGTTCCCTGTAGAGTTTTTAACCACTTGTTGCACTATGCAGCAAATGCTTTCATGAGCGGATGCCTGTTTTGTTTATATCTCGTGCACAGGGAAGCACATGCATGCGCACGAGTCCATCCTGACATGACACACATTATTGGCAGTGGTTTCGGGCTATTCCACTGATTGACAGTTGGTGGTGGTAATGCCCCAAGAAACACGCAGCAGCAGCAGCAGCACCATAGAAAAAAGGCTGTGAAGAGGGAGAGTATTAGCCAATGTAAACAGAGATGTAAACAAAGCAAGTCTGAAAGTATCTTTAAAAATCAGCTGTTTTACGAGGAGGAAAATTACTTCAACATGTTTGCTGGGCATCAAGGATACCCACAATGCATTTTGATGGGAAACAAAGATGTAAACATACTTTGATTTGTTTACAAGAAAAAATCCCACAGGGATAATGGAGGTAATCCAGTAGGTATTTCAAAATGTAAAGGGTTCGACAGAATTCCAAATTAAAATGTTCTATGTTTTTATTCAGATCAATCTAATTAGCAGGCTATGCAGCTAACATCATTTTTGACAAGGGCTGTCATATTGTGGCAATGGATTAAAAACATGAAAAATGTGCTCACATAGATCCAAATGCATGGAGACAGACACAGTGCAAAACACACATTTTGCCACACTTTCCCTAAACCAAGATAATCTCCAGCTAAGCTTCTGTCACTAAGACCTCGAGGAATGTCTGTATGTCGGGAACATGGGAATACACAAACCATAACTGTGAATGAATACTTTACATAATGGGCCAGCACTTCAAAAGCTCTGCTCTGTGGGAACTATTAGTCATTTCAAATTTTAAATACAACTACAGTAACCTCAAATCCCCTTTTTTTTCTTTTTTTTTTTTTCAAATATGTCAAACTAAAAATTCTCAGGTCTTTTGTAGATATTTTGGAAATCCGAACTCTTGTTTCTCTGTGTTATATTTAATTCACCACAGCTTCAGACGGATTGGCGTATTGATTTCTGCTCCACTCATTCATCACGACCGGCCTATGAGCACTGACAGTTGGGGAGACAGACAGTCTACCACTGAGTCCTGGACCCTGGTGCATACGTGCTTTTGACCACAATTACCCACCGAACACACACACACACACACACACACGCATTATGATTTCCCATCAGCAGCCCTATCCTGTTACCCACCCATGAACATTAAGGTGATACTGTGATGGATCGGTGTCTGTGAATGTTGTAAACAACAGCAGAAAAGAAGCGAGTTAACTCAGAACATGTCTTGTGGTTGCATTGCATTGTGGTCTATTGGATTGAAGCTGCTGTCAATGGAAAAAAAAAAAACAATATATCTCTGACTCCTCCACAGTGGATTTCTCCCTGTATGATTTATGATAATGTCTTAGATCGATTCTGCAATGAAATCACAGTGTAGCGGTGCTTAAAACATTTCGGCCAATTATCCTCAGGGAGCAAGAAACACACCAAGAAATGCCAGTCCCATCACAAGTGATTAATTTGTAAGTGTTATTGCAATAAACTAATTAAAGGAGAATTATTTTTAACTACCAGTGTAACATGTATTTGGTGTTACTGGATATAGTCCCACATTTGGACACAGTAGGTAGATTCTTGAAAAGGTGTAGTTACAAAGGGAAAGAAGTTTACTGCATCCTTCACAACCTGTCTGCTCTGTTCCAGGATCTGTATAAATATATTGCAGGCATCAAAATTTTACCAGCCTTGGGATGCATATAAAACTCAAACTGAGCTTTCACTTGCTGTCAGTTCAGCTTTTTAAAGTGCAATCAATCATTCTGACATTGAAAAACTGTTCACAGTTGCGTTTCATAACACAAAGCTTGCGGTGGGATGACAGGGTTTGACAAGAGCTGTCATATTGTAGCGATAGATTAGGGCTAATTGTTTTGCACGGTAATTACAGTACGGTGAACAGCTACTTCGGGACTCAAGATGTCCATAAAGATACATTTTCTACAAGTTCAGAGGCCATTATTCCTTATTTTCTAAGCCTTATCTTCTTATCAATTAAATTACATTCTCTCTATGCTCAGTTAATTAGTTATTTACTTTTGATTATTATCAATGAATTTGAAATTAAAGCTTTTCTAGTATAAATACACTATGTTCAAAATTAGCCCTAACCCTAACCCTAAGGAAAAATAGCTGATTTGCTCCTATAATCTAAATGCAGGGTGGCGGTATAAGCTTGATTCTCACCTGCAGTCAGGCGCAGGGCACCAGCGTGTATCTGGATCAGCAGCTAGAAAACGCCTCAACTGGTACTCCTCAAACCGCTCCAGCAGCGCCCGGTCATCTAGGATGGCACGGACATCCAGTGGCGCCAGTGTCTCAGGGCACTGCGGGCATGCGATGCCCACCCGGCTCTCCGATATCTCGATGCGCAGGTACTGGCGGAGACAGTCGGAGCATGCCCGGTGGGAGCAGGAGGTGAGTCGTGGGAAGTGGCAACGCGGTTGACTGAGCAGGCACAGTGGGCACTCCTCCAGGTGTTCGTCCAATAGCTGCTCCTGGCTGGAGGAGGAGAGGGACAGGACACCAGTGGAGCCGCTGCTGACCCCACCCACGCATTCGGCTGTGGCGGCACCATCCTTTCCCACCTCAGCAGCTGCCGGTGGACCTCCTCCTTCTCCTCTTTCTGCTCCAGAAACTCTTGATTCTCCAGCCTCTTCTGCTGCGAGGCCGAGGTCCTATGAACAATTACAGAGCTGCTGATTTACCAAATCCTAAGGGTCACAGGGTGAGAGACAGCAACTTGTGAGAACATTCTGCTGTTGTTCTCAAAAAAAATGTTTTATTTTGAAAGTCATAAATAAAAACAAATGGACCATCCTCACCTTTCTACTGAAAAGCAGCTTAGGTGAGTGTGTATGACGTGTAGGTGGCTACTTGTTCTCTTTGGTCACTTGGTTTCTTGGCAACATAATTTCTAGAAATTACCAATTAATTAAATAAACACTCTAATGGATTTGGGCTATAACAGTATGGGAGAGGGAGGAAGCAAGCAGAAGGTAATACATCCAAAGTTAATGATTTGCAGCCTCTCTGCAGCTTCTTCTGTCTTACACAACAATCTGAGAGACAATGAGATTCAGTCACTTTAAACACCTGACATCTAAAATTTATAAAAAATTACCTTTAAAACTTATATGAACAAAAGTGAGTAAATATCTAACGGTAGATATGGAGTAATAAGCACTAATAATAATAATAATAGTGCAGAAAGATGCAATAATGTAATATATATATAGCCTATATATATATATATATATATATACATGCAACACGTCAGTAAATTTCCATCCAAATACAAATTTCAGTCTCAGTGTGTTTGTAAAGACAATAAACTCCATATAAGCTTGTTAATGGACGTTTTAAAACTAAAGCTCAACACATAAAAACCAAGATCAAACATTCACAAGTATTTGATTTGACTTGCTCACTTTCACTCACTCTCAAACAACATTAGCAGTATCGGGAGAAACATCCTCACCTGTTCTGGATGCTCGCTGGGCGTCAGGGTGATGGCCACCTCCTCTTTGGGCCAGGCTTCCACAGGCCTCTCGGGCCTCGGCTCCGATTTGGGTTTTCTGCTGAAGAAGTTTAGGAAGCTCAGCGGCCCCGTCTGCTGCTTGGGCCTCTTCATCGTCTGGGACTAGAGCGGGAGCAGCAGCTGAGGAGGGCAGGCCAACGACCATGAGCAGGATGCAACTGTGTGTGCGTGTGTGTGTGCGTGTGTGTGTGTGTGTGTGTGTGTGTGTGTGTGTGTGTGTGGGTGTGTGTGTGTGTGTGTGTGTGTGTGAGTGTGGTTAGGTGAGCACAGCGAGCTCTCACGGCTCAGAGCCTCGGAGCTGGGCGGCTGCTCTGCTGTACGCGGGAGGAAGAGCGGGAGAGACGGAGGGGGAGACGACAGGGAGGAGGTAATCCCTGCCCGAGGGGAACATCACTAATTTGGAGCCTTTCCGTGGTCTGGTCATGTGGTTTACTTTGTCTTTTCAGCCCTCGTTCTCCTCCTCCACCTCCACTGAAGTTCCCTCGGTCTGAGCTAGTCCTGAACGGGCTGAACTCCTGAATTCTCCTTCATCCTTTCAGGCCTCCTCTTCGCTGATAGCAGTCACTGGAAACAAAAACACAATCATGATAGTGAATTAGAAATCTATGTGCTGTGCTCTCTGAAGGCATGTTGTCATTTTCTCATACAATGTTTTGTTTAAAGAAATCCCTACATAAAAAGACTAGGCGATAATTCAGTATAATATTAATTAACTTTCAATTGGAGTTGCATCAAGAAGATTTAATTACATTGTGTCACTGTTGCACAAAATGTTGTTGTGGAAAATGAATCCAAGCAATATGTAATTAAAAACCAACAAAATGACTTACTGAAAGTTTTTTTTTTTTTTTTACACATTGAAAGCTTTGTCTAATGTAGTGCATTATAGTAGAACAAAATTCATCATATTTTACATGTAATTATACATATATTTTCTATATTGTGATATACATTGAGATCTCTATATGTGGAAAATTGGATATTAATTCAGTACTGTGATATCGATCTAAACCAATGGCCCCTAACCAAAATCGGTCACCAGATAAATGTGAGGTGTCAGAAAAGAATATAAAGGAGAGGAAAGCAAAAAAATTATATATTTATTATTTAAACTAAATGTACGGTGAATCCCATGTATTACTGGGTAAACGTTCCTCTTTAAGCTTCTCATATGATCCAAGTAGAACAAGGAAAAATATTCACTTTTTGGTTTGGTCACAACCAGGAAATATGTAATGGCTTCGTAAGGGGGTTGCAAACCAAAAATGTTTTATTATGATAATTAAAAGAAAAACAGAGAGAGAGAGAGAGAGAGAGAGAAAGAGAAAAATAAGAAAAAAATAGCTTTTTTCATCTATTCTTATTTTCCTGACTTTGCTCAAATCTTTGCTCTTTTCTTGCGAATCTCTGTGCGATTTAAATATCACAATCACTAGAAAAAAAATCCCTATTCGGTTGAACAGATATCAACCGTGAGACATATGCAGTAGACATTTCTGAATTTTAAGGGATCACAGGCCAAAAAGGTTGGGAACTAATGCTCTAACCCATGTTGTCCAGCCTGACATTAGTGTCATATCCACAATTTACCATATAATCAGCCTCATCTTGCTTTAATTCATATCTGCAGTCATGTTCTCTTTTGAACTTTGATTCTCTTTTGAACCTTTTTTTTATTTCATGTAGAGAAACCTCTCTGTGAACCCCATGTACATGAATATAAATGTTTTCTATGAACTCTTTCTTTCCCCTCTGGCTGCAAATTCGGAGCCACATTATATAGAACAACAACAGCAAACAGGACTTTCACACAAACACAGATACTGTAGCTCAATCTGCCCTATGATGTTTAATTTGTGATATCTTCATAGTTAGCAGCCATATTCATATTTAATCACTGCAAATCTGCTCCACATAAATAAAAGATATATTGTGTATTAAACAGCGCATTCAGTCTCTTCTAGGGTTTTGTTGGTAAACAGAGGCTTGAGACCTGACCAGGCCTGACGCCAAGTCATATTTACTCGAAACAGAAGCAGACCAGGACCTCATTTTGAAATTTGACCTTTTGAATAATGTCACAAAAATAGCAATTCGTGAGACAAGCTGCTACACCATTTCACTCCTAGACCTCTATTCAAAGTCATTTATATGAAATAAAATATGGAGGTTTGGATCTCTGCACCCCCGGCCACCCCTTCGTACAGCCTCGGACATGAGCAATAAGGTCACAGCGTCATGCGACACAAAGAGCAGATGGATGAGAGCGCTGTGACTGGTTTGACAGAGAGAATCGGGGGAGATGGAGGGTGCGGGTGAGGCAGAGGAGAGGCGATGATAGACAGCACAGACAACTCATTCTGTCTCCATTAGGCAGCAGCGAGCTTTCGTAATCAGGCCCAGAGAGCAAAGAGAGCATGAGGTGATGAGGTCATATAAACCCCAGACCAATTAAAATGGCTCTCTCCATATCGACACTACGTCAAATCAGACCATGGAGTTCGACATGAAATATGATATGATTATATATTATCATCTATTTAAAGATCTGAAACAGTTCTCTAATTGTGTAATTGCAGAAAAAAAGTTCAATCTGTGATCTCAAAAAGTAATGCACTTCTTATAGGAAACCAGCCAGAGGCAGGCTATAACTACAAGAGCTACTATCATTCTTTAAACAGGGGTGCACAAAGAACCTGGATTTATGTAACACTGCAGTGCCTAACCTGCCTTCTTGCACAGAGACTGAGAGTTAGAGTTGTATTTATATTCCAGTCATATGGATATGTTCAACTCGACATGAATAGCAGGCTCTCCCTGCAGCAGCACATCACTGAATATGGTCATTTTAAGAGTAAAGAGAAGACATTCCTGCGCTTTGAGAAGTTGGCACCATAAACCAATGATTAGATGATGCACGGTTTTTTTTTTACCTCCTTCACTGTATCTCTGCTGGAAATTCTACATCACAGTAGTTTGCCACTGACAACAATATGGGTACAGAAGTGCGACGGCTGTTTTATGAAGGGATTATCTGTTAAAACTGCCTTAACATTCGTGTAAGAAAAGATCCTCTTTGAACAGATCTTTTGGAAATCTTTAAAAAAAAAAAAAAAAAAAAAAGCCAAATATTTAAATAAGTTAATAGAAGAAACATTAGATACAATAAACAAGGTAAAAGAATAAATTTAATAGCTTGTCCACACAACTTCTAAAAAAACTAGTTCAATATGAGCTGGCTAGATGACCGCTGTTTGGGAACATGTTTGAAGCTTACTGTCTCACAACCCAACACAGGATACAGTGACAAAGTCTGAGCTACAGCAGGGCACACAACTCCCACTTCAAAAGTTGGGGTCACAAGTTGCAGTTTTCAGCCTTTGATGTTGTCTTTCCATTTAAGTTTGACCATTACACAGCCATCGGTCACAAACTTTTTGGGTTCAGTTGTATTTGTTCACAGATCCACCGGCAACTCTTTAGTTTTCCCAACATGTAGTAAGTGAAAACTGCTGTCCAGATCTCTCATGGAAAACTATGTTTGCGGACAATAAAAAAAAAACACAAAGCAAGGAATGCATTCTGTTGAATAAAGCCATCTGTAATAAAAAAAAGAAAGAGCACCACAGCAACAATTTGAAAGGGTTTCCCTTCCTTTTCAAAGTCTTCCACTACATTTCTTTCACCAGATGCAGCTTTTCTTCGTTTTCTACAGTTAGTAGCTTACAGTGATAAATTCTTTATCTAAGCTGTACATTCACTTGAATTTTCCCAACATCCATATTCCATGGCAACATACTTTCTAAGCCCAAACACAGGAACCAAAGCACCGACCTCTGTGCTGTTTATTTATAGCAATAAATCCAACATATGAAGGCATCAAAAGCGCATAACCCACTCAAGAGTTCAATTCACACGCCACGAACATACTATTTCTGTAGTGTATCTACGTCTACACACTCCATATACACGCCTCAAGCACACACAGGCACCCTGACATGTGCACAAACAGACGCACACACAGACACACGGACAGACACACGGAATTGAGTGTTCTTAAAATACAGCTCAGTGGGCTTCAGCCAGGGCTTATCGCTCGACACTAAAGACGGATAGCCAAGTAATTACGACAACACAATTCGCTGCCTAGCGACTCAGATAAATTCCCACTGTGAGGGAACGAAGTTTTTCATCAGAAAGTTCAGAATTAAAAGGCTTCCTCTTCCCAATCCTCACTTCTCGTACACAGCAGAGCAGAGATAAAGCCGTTGGTGTGAAATCAGATCGTACAGAACATTATAACATCTCAAAGTCTACATGATAAAATGACAGTCAGTAACCAAACACAATAATGGTATATGGTAATAATGGTAATAATAAATAATGAGGGATTTTTTCCTGAGTTGTTGAAATACTAATTTTGGTGTTTTACTAGGAGATCGATTATTTTTACTCAAATCGGACTGAATCAGTTTTTATAGAAATAAAAGACTATACTCAACATAACATTATACAGCCATTGCATTTCTCTGCAAAATTTGCTGTGTTTTGGCACTGGCTCTGGTCCGTACTTAACTGCCAGATTTGACTCGGATTTAGGGGCTCAGACTGGGGTCAGTTTGGGCTGAAAATCAGCTCCGTTTAGCTACTAAACTACTCAGACTAGTTTTGGATCAGTTGTGGCCCCCAGAATCAGCCAAAGTATTCTGGCAGGTCAGCTTGAGACTGCAAACTAAGTGCACTGAAGTAAGATCAACGCTGGGCCAAACATTTTTAACTACATAGGTAGACTTACAAGTTTTTCCTCAACTTCTGACTAAAGCTTCCATTTATCACAAATCATGTTCCTTCTCTTCCAGTTGTCCTGTTCACAATCTGTGCAGAGCATCCTTACATTGTTATAGATCATCATCATCATCATAATCTGGAATCAGATCGTCCACCCATCAAAAACTCCAGAAACAAAGACCACTGACTTACACACCCACACACACACACACACACACACACACACACACCTGAACAGACGGGAACCCACGTTATTATGCACATACACATTTGAATTATGGGACTGCGGAGACGGAAATGGCACAAGAAGCTTCTGGATGAGTAGATGCTGTTTTGTCTTCTACAACCAGCGGCTATAATAGAAACAAACAGGACATTTCTGTTTACGCTGAAACTTCTGTATATAGTCACAGGCAAAACTTGTAGCGAAAAAACAGACGCTCGCGGGACATCAAAAGCCAAACACATTCAGTGGGAGCGTTTGTTTTAACCTCTTTAACCTCACTGACCCACCGAAAGGTCAGTCGTCACATAGACACGTTTGCTTCTTGATTTTGCTTCAATGAAGTGTTGTAACAAGCAGATGAACCTCACATATATACGACCCAGGGTTTCCCTCGATTTTAAGGGAAAACTGGGGTTAAACTCGCGTAAAAAGTTGCAAGCAAAAAAAAAAAAAAATAGAACTAAGTTCAACTACAATGAGATAAAGTGCAACCAGTGTCATTCAAACACACATGTCCAAAAACATTGTGGTGTCAATCTCTGGTTACTGATCTCAAACCCAAGAATGCTGTGTCAAAACAAGCATCCAGGCTCACAGATAAACTAATATTGAGGCATACCCTTATATCTAAGGTATAAAAATTGAACTTATTTAGTTAAGTTAACCGTACGACCTCTCTCTAAATATAATGTATGCAATGACGAGACAGTGGGGAGCAAGAGAAAAATGTCCTGTCCTCTTTAATGTCCCTCTGAAAGCTCGAGGGAAGACAGTTAACAACAGGAGGCACGGACGCAGATGCTGCTCGGAAAGAGAGAGAGCACATCTCCAGTTTACAGCTTAATGGTCTTCTTTTCTCTTGAATGACGATGTTGATGTGTGCGTGCGTGTGCGTGTGTATGTGTGTGTGTGTGTGTGTGTGTGTGTGTGTGTACAGTATAAAATGCTCCTGAGGCCAAAGACACACTTAAAGATTTGACCTGCCTTCTTTACACTACGGGACTCTGGCGCTCCTTTGATGTTTCACTCTCTCTGCCACAGAGAATGAACAATCCGATAAAACAGCCTTTAACAGGAATTCAAATTCTTAAGGCGTCTTTAGGGATTACAGAGAATTAAAGGACAAACAACAAAATATGTCCTAGAACTTTCTTTCTGTGCCAGAGAGCAAATAAAATCACCCTCCATTCAGGCAGAAATTCTAACCTAAATCTCATATTTGATGACTGGGAATAACTGTGATCAAACTGTAACTATACATCAAGTCGTGTGTCATATTTATACAGCAGTGCGTGAGCAAAATGTGCTGTTATGTGTTTGGGAAACACCTAGTCCTTCTGGGAGTTGAGTAGCCACACCACTGGAGAGGGTAAAAATCAATCATGTTGAACTGGGTCCCACAGGAGAATGAAACTTTCAGAAGAAAAATAACCCGCTTTACTCCTGGAAGAGAAATCCTCTGTGGAGCAGCCCTGCAGTTCTCCAGCAGGGGGTATAATTTACAGCAGACGTAGGTCATATAAAACAGCTCAGCTCAGCTCAGCTCATTTCTTCTTAACTTGCCCACTGAATTTATGATATGATATCAATTTATATAGGCTATAGACTAGCTATCATTATCAAGTCTATCGCTCACAGTGTAATATGTGAAGTTACAATAAATCATGAATCATGAGAGCAGGAGGTGGATATTCACTGTCAAACTCAGGATGACTGTAACAAGATGGCTGTGTGACCTTGTGACCTGCTCAACCGCCTCACAACTGTGGCACTCATTCCACGTGCTGTCAGCTACAACACCGCACAAAAACAAAAGCTTCAGCCTCAACCGTAAGTCTTAATTTACAACAGCAAACCCTTGTTTTTTTTATTTCTTTCAAACAGAGTAAAGAAAACCGACCTCTTGGCCGACAGCGTCGCAGGACATCAATGTACAAAGGCTTTGGCTGGAGCCTTGTTTGTTTTTACCTCCTGACATGATTCAGCATATGCTCAATCGCACCAATTTCAATCTGCCAACAAAAGCAGCACACACTCAGGCACGTTTCCACAGAAACACAGAAGTAGCATAGGTAAAAATAAGGGTCTGTTTATTTTGTCATTAGCAAGTTGTATAAAACTCATCTTAGGCTTTGAAACTTTTAACATTTAGTCTGTGTTACAAATTTAGGACGCAGAGTTAAGACATGGGCATTTACCAGGCAGGGAATGTCAAAAATTGAAATTATGCTACTGTTGCATGATGGGAAATGTAGGATCCCGTGTTTCTGCAGCATGACCCATACTTGCAACTAAAAGTCAGGGTATCTTGGGCTCTGCTGCCCCAATTTTGTTGATCTGAATCTTGTGAGTCCCACAATTTCATGGAAGTGCAATACTAAATTACTGGATCCCATTTAGGATACTCATCTCGGCATCTTTATTATTTGCAGGTAGCTACTGAAAATAATAAAGCAGCTCATTCTGTTTGTTGCTTCCAGATGTGTATTATCATTAATTTACCTACAGGTGAAGATAATACTCAAGGCAGAGAGAGAGGCAACTGGTTAAAACACATCAAATTTGAGGGAGTGACACTTGACCTGTACAGATGGTCATCTTCGTGTCACGAGAATGTGAGATTAATCTGACTTAATCTGACCTGTTTACACTGGAAACATAAAGGAGATGCAGAAGAGCTGTCATGACGTTCAGGTTATCAAATCAAACTTTCATTGCATTTCTCAAACCTGGACAATAATAAGTAGGTGATCCCGTGCATGTCTGCAGCACAGTCTTAACTGTTTGAAGGTATAGCCTCTCTGACTCCACAAATGGCTGCATGTAGGTTAGAGCCTATGGAATAGCACTCCTCTAAATGACAGATGAAAATATCAATGGCAGATGGGATTATTACACAACTAGCATCTGCCCCAAAGCAGTTTCTCCTTCTTTGAAATGCCAAACAGGGAAGAGACTATTGCCATGAGTTGTTTTTTTGGGGGGTTTTTTGTCCCTCTAGATTCTTTCTTTAATCACCACCATATTATCTCAGTTTGGAGGCGTTTTTTCGAGGATGACACTTGTTAACAAGCTGTTGCTATGGATAAAAAAATAATAGTAAATAAATAAATAAAAAAGACGGTCAGTCTGATGTTGAGTTCATCCTCTATGGAGGGAAACCCGATGATACACCCTATTAAAGAAATATCTGTTGACTGGACACAAGCCCACATCAGCAATGCGGGTTTCAGAGGCATGAGAGTGACCTCAGCCTGCCCACACACACTGTGTCCTCCGCGGCATCCCTGACAATAATATTCTGCTTCTGTACCATGTGGTGCTCAGCACTGAGTCTTACTGACCTCTAGCAGCCCGTAGCCTACTTTATAATATTGAATAACGTCTATATAAGGGATTAGATTTGATATATTATATTACTGTAACCTATAATGGTGTGGAATTTCACAGCAGCGCTACAAGTCTTCTTAGTCTATTATAACTTACTAATCCATATATTTCTTTTAACTCTACAGCTTAAATGACACAAATGTTATTCCACCAAATCCTCCAATACACCATATAGGGAGACAGGCCTATAGTGTATATGCTATATATTGTGGATGCAAGTGTAAATTAAAGGTGTTAAATAAAAGCGAACAAAATCAAAGGCGGCCATACATAACCTCTACACTTATTTAGAGGAAATATTTACACACTTTCACTCATCCATTTTAATCATTTCAAGGGAGGTCTGTTCGGGGCATCAGTATGCTATTGCAGGGAGTGGCATGTTTAATAGGCTACGTATTCGCATTCACCTCCACCTCCATGTACCTATCCCTCATGGACAGGAGGAATAACAACAACAAAGGCGTCTAAATGCGCATTTTGAAAGTCTGCACAGGCAAGCAGATAAATCACACAATAATTTCTATTACGTAAACGGTATCTTACCTCTCTGCACGGCGCCTTCTCTTTGCAGCGTAGAATCAACAACTGGCTCCTCCCCTTGAGGACCAAACAGTAGCACAGAAATCTCCCCGTCTCCTCCTCCTCCTCCTCCTCCTCACTGCTGCGCTGAAAACATAAATGACCGGCAAACACTGCAGAGAGGGTGGGTATGATGACAAAGTCCAGTCCGGTGCAGGAGAGAACCGAGGAGAGGAGATCCGCGGTGAGGAGCGGAGAGCCTTCCCCCGGTACAGCAGCATCCCCGTGGCTTTGCTGCGCGGCGGCGGCGGCGGCGGCGGCGTGAGGGGAGGCACACTGCAGTGACATGAACCAATGGGATGACGCAGAATCCCAGGATCTCCTATTCATAAATGCCCAGTCCCTTAAAACACAGTGGTTGTCACATTGTTTTCACTGCCAAATATACACAAACGACATCTGCTTTCTGTTTTGTCCCAAGACAAAATATAAACTGTTTTTTTGTTGATTAATATTGAAGGTACATCCTACAGGCCCAGTGCTCACAAGAGGGAAAGATGAATGTGGTTCTCTCTGTTTTGTTACTATCTCATGAGATCAGTAGCTAAAGTAAAAGGCAGCCATTCCATAGGGATCTCCTGCAACATCTTCCGAGACTTATGGGACTCACAGTTAAACAAACACTGCACTGTTTCTTTTGGCGTAAACAACACAGACACATACAACATACGTTAAAGGTGTGGAATTTCTCAGGAGGACAACCTATATATTTTTCCGGTTAGCCTAGTTTTGAGTCCCAATCAAGTCTATATAGACCTATCTATAAGCCCTCACAGAGCAGGTCTGTGTTGCTGAACACTAAGTGTAATGCGATTTTATGATGTTGTCCCTTCCTTACAATACTATTATCTAAAGGCAAACAGAGTGCTTGCATTCGTGAATTCGGTTGTCACGATGTTTTCTTATCTTGTAAAACGCAGATAATGAGATACAATGTCTCAAGAAACTTTTTCATTTTCCATGCAGAGAAACTATTTAGCTACATTTGTGGCATTTTTTTTTTTGCTTGCTCTCTCTAGAACTGTTTTTCATTGTAACATCATCATCTTGGACTCTTTACTTGGCTGGAGCTTTTTGTTAAGGATACAAAAACATTATTGTAAGGGGTTGATTTTTATTCATTGCCTGTAAACATTTTATATAAAACTGTATAGACTGGTCTCAACCGTCAACTGTGACAGTGAACTGAAACTTTAGGGTTTTAAGTATGCCTGTTGGGGATAGTAATAGTAGTTTTTCTTCCATTGTAGATTTGTAAGTGTTTTGTTTTTACGTTTGTTAAATTTTCAGTTTAAAGAACAGACACACAGGCCCAGAGCTGTAAAAGAATAGAGACGGTTATTTCGATTTTTATAAGAACTACAACTACAATGATTCAGTGAGGCACAAAAACCGGAAATTATTTTCGGAAACGGAAACACCTAAGTGTATACAATAGAATCAAGATGCATCCAGCCAGCAACAACGAAACGTCCGGTAAGCCTCCCACGCCTTTAGAATAAAAGCAGAGAGTCTCAAAAATAGTTAAGTAGGCCTACTCTGATTTAGTATTTCATAGTCATACTATCTACATAAAAGCATATATCGTATAAAAGCACATTAGTACTGTAGAGGTACAGAAACTTCCATTACTGACAATTGAATAGGCCTACTAAGGATCATCTAGATTAAAATATTTTGTCATAGCTGAAGCTGAAATCTTCAACCAGCATCTGCTCAACTGCACAGCTGCCCTGCTACGACACCTTGTATTTTCCAGCCATTTAAGTTAATCGCTTTCTTTTTAACCCACTGAAGCAAAGGCGTATTCATTCACTAAAAAAGAATTTAAGTTTTAGGATATCAATAGTTGATATGGCGCTTTTATTCTGAAGGATTTGGGCCGGAAGTGTTATTGTTGCTGCTGCTGGATCACAGGCGGATCAGAAAATCAATTAAGTTATGAAAAATACCATTAATTGCCTTTCTTTGTCACCGCAGCTCATGAAGAAATGGCGGATCTCCAGACGTTGTACATTTGAGGACAAACATTTCACACCTAATGGCGTGTATATCGACGATAAAAAGCATCTCAGTCGACAGGAATATTTACGTTTTTTAGGTAAGTTAGCATGATAGCTAACTACTGAAGTTGACATTAGCTACTCGGCTAATCTAGCTGTAGGTTAACATGTTTCGCCACGGCTGATATTTACTGAAGATGGCATCTGTCAGTCATTACTAGGTGCTGATAAGGACGCGTTTTGATTAGCCACTCATCAGGTTGCTTACCGTAATTTCCCCAAAATTTTGCTGACATGTCCTGTTGTACAGTGATAACATTAGTTAGCTGTATGCTATGTGAAGACATGTCTCAGTTTAAATTGCTAGCTGACTCGCTTGATTGCTCTCTGCCGGAGACCAGAGCTCGTGTGTTAGCCATCTTGTTAAAGTAGCCTGGTGGTTAGCTACATAATAGTGGATTTCCAGTTTGTTTGCAGTGGATAGTGAACAGACCAGGTCATACACGCAAATCACATGTTTCCTGTAACTCTAGTTACCTTTAAGAAATGCTATTCGTGTCAGTATTAGAATGAACAGCTGGGTTACAATATGTTAATTACTCTGCGTAATATCCTCCTCGCCTCATTTAGACACAATAGGTTTGCTGAGAATCATATAAAAAAACAAACACTGAATTAGTGGCTGGCTTCACTGATTCATAGCATCCATGGTTAGCTGACGTGAATCAGCTACAAAATCTTGCTATGTTGTAGTAAAATGAGTGGGGTAGTTGTGTAATGTGTGTGTTATGTGCTGTAATGTATAATGTTGCATCTCAAGATATATGTGTCTTCTGTCTTGCATCTATAGAAATACTGAAGAATATCTTCCAAACATATGAGAATGAGCTGATGGTTGTAGAAGTCTGCAAGAAGACGTTGCAAAAAAGAGAGAGGCTGACTGGAAGATGCCAAGAAAAAAACAGCAGAATCCACAGCCAGTCAAGTGTAAGTGTTCATACATTTTGGTAACGTTGATAGGTCAAAGCATAGCTGAGCTACATTCCTGAAACCATTACTCATGTCTTTAATCTAACAATGAACTGTTCCTGTCCTGTGAATATTGGCCTAGATAATTGCCACATGTTTCCTCTTGTTCTGCTCACATCAGGACACCAGGCATTGTTGTTCAAGTGCTTGGAGTGTTTCATATAGATAACACTGATCCACAGTCCTGTAACAAGTAATGGGTTGTGAGGTTTTGAGTTATTAAATTTAACAACATACTGAGAACTGCTTGGCATGAGCAAATTATTTTCTTCAATGTATTGCCATCTGTTTAGAATCTGCGTTAGAATTGAATAATTGAGACCATGTTAGTAATGGACTGCTTCATACACAGCTTAAGCTGCTGCAGGTACAGTACATATGTTACAGCTGCCATTTGTGTAGCTTCAACTCATTTCTCAAACCCCGCAACCTCCCACAAGAGCTAGAGATTTTGCCAGTTATATTACCTGAAGGATGGTATTTGTTTAACTTAACTTTTTTTTCTTTTTTTTTTTTTAAATCTAACCCACCAGAATGTAATCAACAAACTAGCTAGGGAGATGAGATCATCATGGCCAACTGCTATGATTCATGTTCATAGTCCTATCTGGAATAATACTTCAAGTAATGTATTCCCACCTCTGCCTAGCATTAAATAGCAAGATTGTAATTGTTGGAGCTATTATATAACCTCAAATAAATCTAATTTGAGGTATGGATCTGTAAGAATAAACATTCTACATATCCTACACTCATGATTTATTATTGTTATTGTGTCAAACACTAAAACGACCAGTAGATGGTAGCATGAGGCTGGTACTGAAGGCTTTGCCAAAACGGGCTGCTGAGCGTGATGTCCGTGACTTGGCCTGAAAGTAGTTTTCTGAAGAGTGACAGCTGTGTGATAGCTGTTTGGATTTCATCAAGCTTGAGAGACCAAGTTAGTATTTCAGGCATCATTAGCTGTAACTGCAGTAAAAGAGTTCCATCTGTCAACTGTTTAGAGTTCATGTTTTGTTCATGAAATGCTCTTGTACACTGTAGGAGGAGAGTTACGTCATTCATACCACTTCCCAGTAATCTGGTGTGGTTTAAGGCAGCATTCTCATTACCATAAACCTCTTTCAACCAAGCCAACTATTTAGGTATGTAACATTTTGCTGCTGAGTAATTAAGATTGTAACTAGATGATAATATTTGCTCAGTTTTTGTTAAAATACACAAAGATTTTAACAACAAAACATTTCTTCTATACAATTTTCCCTTTGAACCGAGACAATTGTGGTTGTTGAACTTAACTCAGTAACTCGAGAGACTTCGGTGTTTTTTTGTGCACATGTTTTGTTAAACATTTGTTTTATTATGTTTAGTTTTTTTTATAACATAGTGAAGTGAGAGTTGTCATTTGATATTGTTTATTGGGTTCTTTCTATGATTGCAGTGGATTCTGAAGATGGTGTAGCCATTGAAGCTCCTGGAAACCTCAGCTTAGATACAGACTTCCTTCTCGGACAAGACCTTGAGTTTGGTGATCCTGATCATGAAAACAAGCTTTTAGGTCTGGAAAAGTTCTCAGGTTTGTACCATTTTTTTTTTTTTTTTTTTTAAACAATCATCTGTTTAAAGTTATAATCCTTGAGGTTTCAGTCCTTGTTGTTTTGGCAACAACCTGTGGTTGCCATGGTAACTTCCAGTGCAGCTCAACGCTATAGCAAACCCTAACTGAGCTACTTTGTCAGAAATACAATAGAGGCACACCTGGTGTATCTGTTTTTAGAAGTCAGTCAAAAATAATTGTAACTGCAATTTAATTTTCATGCTGTGCACCGAGTTGTGTGTGTTGAAACTGACAAAAATTTGAAAAAAAATGACCTATGTCATGTTTTGTAGATGCATTTTTGATATATGATCATGGTCAGTGTGATAAATACATTTGACAGGTACACAGGTCCGGCTGTTACAGACGGGTCTGTCGTCCGTGTTTGT
Source organism: Seriola dumerili (assembly GCF_002260705.1). Taxonomy (NCBI): domain Eukaryota; kingdom Metazoa; phylum Chordata; class Actinopteri; order Carangiformes; family Carangidae; genus Seriola; species Seriola dumerili. The sequence continues at coordinate 11,747,680 of NW_019174280.1, forward strand.
GAAAGAGAGAGAGAGCAAGGCAAGGAGTGGCTGAGCAAAACAATGCGCCGACTAATGACTTAAAATTTTACCCATTTGAAATGGCAAAAACAAAACAAAAAACAAAAATCAATACCTGGCGGTCAATGGTGATATTGTGGTGAGCTGCCACAAATAAATCAATGTATGGGAAAACCTGCTATAAATGGTTTCAAAATAAGGGTTTGATTTAATGAATAATTAAGGAGTGTAGCTTTGTGTTGTTGATATCTGCCTGCCTGTCTGTCTTTATATTATTTTGGTCCATTCACTTCTAAGTAGTTCTTATTTTAGTGTACCAGTGTTTTCAGATGTTCCATGTTTGCCTTTCTGCCTGAGTTTTTGAGTCTTCCTGTATTAGTATATTTCATGGATGTCTTATATCAGGTATTGCACATGTGTCTGTTGATTATAGCTTGGTCATTATATACATTTCAGTTCAGTCCCCAGTATGAACTACATTTGCTTGGTGAAAGGACAATAGTATCATTATGTTTTGTGTAAACCACCATTTTCACTTCCTGTCGTTACCATGAAGACATTGAATCAATCAAAGATGAAAATTATTTCAATGGCTTAACCACTAAAGGAAATGAAGTGGTCGCTCTACAAAAAGGACTTTTACTGTTGGTTTCTCGGTGATGAAGTGTAGCCCCTGTGTGCGACAGTGAGGGAAATGGCGCCACCAGCTCATATTCCCCAGCATGGCTCTTTGTCAGAGGGAGTGATCTGAAAAATGGAAAAGTAGAGAAAGGAGCTGAGACACCATTATTATATAAGGGTCATAAAAATAGGACCATTACCATCAAGGACACCATTATAAGAGGGCATTTATTCATCATCATCATCATCATCATCATCATCATCATCATCATCATCAACATCATCATCATCATCATCATCTGCTGCCTCTGCTCCCACTCCCCCACTGCTATTATCGTTCCCCCCTCATCATCATCATCATCATCATCATCATCATCATCATCATCATCATCATCATCATCTACCCTCATCATCATTATCATCATCAGCAGCAGCAGCCTCACCATTATAGTCATCATCATTATCATTAGGCTTGGTAATCATCCACGAGGGGTTTCCATGGGGCAGGATAAAAGGGCAGTCTCGACTCTCGCCTTCCTCACATCCTGCCTTGGCATCTGTGAAGGACGGTGGTTTTCCTCCTCTGGCTCGTTCGCATTCAGAAACACCCACTGAAGCCGGAGAGCTCTGTGTCTCGAAGTCAGGAAGCTTTTCCTTCTACCTCCTGGGAAAATTGTCTCTCTTTTTTGTCTTTATTTTTTTGTCTGAAAAACTCAGTCGACGTTGCTGGTAGAACTGTGAGTATCAAACGTTACCGTCTCTCTGTTTCCTGAAGTTAGCTCACTCAGTGTGATGCCTTAACAGGGGCATTTTCACTACCTGCTGGTTGTTTTCTATATTTGTCAGTTTTTAATAGTTCAGTGAGATTTTTCTAGAAAGTTTGAAAGTTTGCCTTCAGATGTCTTAAAAAAGTCTGACTCCAGTTTGTTTGTATGGAAGTCCAGAATGTTTCTGCTTAAACTAAAATATAAAATGTGATTTCTTCATTTTGTTGTTTTTCCATCATTATAACTATTATTGAAAATGACATTTTCAAAACCCTGACTTTATTTCTTATTGGCTTTTTTTTCCAAGTGACATTTTTATTTAATCATGTCACTTAATATCAAAATGATGTTGTCACTAATCCCCACCTCCTCACCCCTCAGCCAATCACATGCCCCCCAGACACAGACTGAAAATAGGAATGATGGAATCACATATTCTCATGATTATTTCATAATGTCTGATTAATTTGTTCAAAACTGGTAGTTTTGGATTTCTGTATATTTGCACTGACTGGTACTGTAAAATACAGATTGTTAGAAATGTGATTGTCTCTGATGCTTGTTGCATGTCTACTCTCTTCAGCTGTGCTCTTCCTCTCTTCTACAAGAGATCTTCATCTGAAAGAGACTATCTGTTTGATCAAGGTTATATACTGTCTAACACAGAGAGTGCGTAAGGAGTTGCAAATATAACCCTTGCTGTGACACAGTGTTGATTTAGAGAATAGATGTACAGAAATGTGCTCTACTCTGTCAGGCAGAGTGGATTGTGTGTAAGTGCTGAAAAGTCTTTGGAAACCTTTTTTTTTTCTGTTTGTCATCCCTTCACAGAAGTAGCTGCTGAGATTGGTTTCTCTGTGTATCCTCTGGGTGATGAGGAGAGCCCTGCCTACGGCCAGCTCAGCATGGAAAGTGAAACAGACAACTCTCGCAGCACAACTGACAACGGGAGGGAAGACGAGGGCAGAGCAGCCCAGTCGGAGCCCACTTTTCCTCCCTACCTATCCTGCAGGGGCTGCGGACAGCTCCGTGATGAACCTCTGGGACCTGGCATAGACCTTGTTGGTCCTTATTGCCTTAGGTGCTGTAAAGCCTCCAGGGAAGCCAAAAGTACAGACTTCTGTTCACCTTTTGGAGGCATCAGCGGACTGCCTCGCTCATGTTCCCATTCGCAGCTTGATGGTGAAGGGGTGGGTAACGGGATGGGCGACAAGGCACTGACAGCTGAGGACAAATCGGCCAAACTGCACTCGTGTCACCTCTGTGGCTTCTCCTCGCGTTACGCCAACCATGTGAAGCGGCACATGAAGACACACAACGGGGAGAAGCCCTTTAACTGCCCCTTGTGCACTTACGCCTCCGCCCAGCTGGTGAACCTGCAGAGACACCTGCGCATCCACACAGGGGAAAAACCATACAAATGTGACAGCTGCACTTTTGCATGCAGTTCCCTTGGCAACCTCAAGAGGCACCAGCGCATGCATGTGCCCTCTGCAGTGGCAGGACAGGACGCCACGCCGCGACCTGCCAGTGGCCAGAACAGCCTGAAGAGGCATGTGACTGGGCAAAGACCCAATGGGGAAGAGCCTGGTGGTTCAACCAAGGGTATGTATGCTTTCTTTAATGATTTATTTTTTCTCCACAACTCCAGATTTATTTTAAGCTGTCACTATCAATCATTAATATATACAATAACTCAATATATCGTCTTTCTTTCTTAAGTTTCAGAAGTTGCAAGGCCACCGTCAAACCTGAGTTTGGGAGCCCAGAACAATGACTCCCTATCAGTCTTTGATGACTTAAAAGGGGCTTCGCCACCTCCCATACCACCCTCTAACCCAGCTCCTGGCCACCAGCCTCCACCTCTTCTGCAAACCACAGGCAGTGGGGGCAGCAGGGCGACTAGAGGGGGCGTAGCAGACGGTGCCGCCCTCCCCCCTTCACTTTTCCCTTTTACATGCCGGTTATGTGGCATTGTCCTGGAGGACGAGGACGGCTCTTCAGCCCAAATTTGTGCCAAGTGTACCCTTGAAATGCTGACTAAAGACACCTCATCTAATCCCAACAGCCCTGGCGAGCGCAGTGACAAGGTGTACACCTGCGCCGCCTGCCCCTTCCTCACACACTACCCAAACCACTTGGCACGCCACATGAAAACTCACAGTGGTGAGAAACCATACAAGTGCCCACAGTGCGACTATGCCTCAGCGCACTTCGACAACCTCAAGCGCCACCACAGAGTGCACACAGGTGAAAAACCTTACAAGTGCCATTTGTGCGATTACGCCTGCGGGAACCTGGCCAACCTGAAGCGACACCAGCGGGTGCACTCGGGCGCCAAACCTTTCCAGTGTGCCGTGTGCAGCTACAGCTGCAACCAGAGCATGAACCTGAAGCGGCACATGCTTCGGCACACCGGAGAAAAGCCGTACAAATGTCAGGAGTGCGGCTACACCACTGGCCACTGGGACAATTACAAGAGACACCAGAAGAAACACGGACTGGCCACAGACGGCTGGGTCAAGGTTCCAATGTCAGGCAATGATGAAGACGACGAAGTGCGGAAAGGGATGGGAGTTGGAGTCCAAACTCACAGGAAAGAAGCAGGTGTTGATATGCAGTATATGTCTCGGGAGGGAGGTCAGACAATACACTCGTGCTATAAACTTGAGATTGTATAAAATATAACTCAGCAGAACTAAGCTACCAGCAACTTATTTTTTTTTTTTTTTTTAATTATTATTTTCACAGAGCCTTTATATAGTTTTAGTGTGTGTCGGTCTGTTAGTGTTTTGTCAGATGTCTTCAGAGGCTGCTAATTGTTTATTTGTAGAATCTCGCACAATTATTGTTCCGAATATTTTGATGCCTTTTGGGTTCAGTAAGGTGGATGAGTCTGTTCATGTTTGTCTTCTACTCTGTTACTCTGTGTTTGTGTAAAGACAAATGGAAGTCCTTTCACTGTCTCATTCTGTATGTTACTCCACACTAATGATGACATTTCCCTCTCACACTTCAACACATATCACCACCAAATACTCCTCAATACATGGAACTCATGCACATTTTTGCCTGAACTGTTGAGTTGCACTGTGTAGTTTCTGTAATAAAAGATCATTTCTGTTTTTATTAAAGTTGCCAGTGCCACATTTTTAGGTCAGACCTTTTGTTTTGTACCTAAAATCAAATGAAATAAAATGAATGTAACTTATAATCAGCTTTTCTTTCCAACCTCATATCACATTTACAGGATGGAAATAGAGATTTACCTTTGGTTTGATTCATGTAAGGTCATTTTAACATTAAATTACACTGACAATATGTATGTATCTGTTGACAAATTATTTTCCTGAGACTACACAGTGCAGCTAAAGATGGGTCCTTGTGAGGGCCAGTATTGTGCTTTCTTTGCATTGTGGCACAAGCTCTGGTAATGGCATGCCTTCTGATGAATTTACTAATGTATGTACTACTAGCAATGTGCTATTTAATAGTACTGGAATTGTTTTCCACTCTATATTGATTAATTAGGTTGTGTTAACCTTACTAAATAATCTCCTGTGTCTTGAACTGTATTGTCATTTTGCCAAACCCCTCAGGATAAAAAAAGAAAAAAAGAAAAAAGAATGATGTGGAACGCTCAAACTAAATGTTGGCAAAAAAAGAATTCCTAGTTATTCTAACACTAAAATTGCATGCACAAGCATTTCAGTTTTGACTTGGGTTTTATGGTTAAAGGGAAAAGCACAATCATACACACTCAGCTACACTTTGGCAGGTTTACGGTTAAGTTTGAGAGCAAAAAAAAGAAAAAAAGAAAAAAAAAGCATCAATTCATAGATCGTACATGTTGTTTAAAGAATATCCCCCACAAACTTGCTACATATCAGTAATCTTTAAATTTTTTGGTCTTAAATTAATTTCTTTTGGGAAGTGTCTTTATGGGAAGAGTCTTGTTGAGACTCTTGGTTGAATCACCTTCCGTTGGATTACTGTTTACTATTGACTGTGAAATTAGCCCATTCTTGTGTTTTTTACTTGAGCAAAAAAAAGATGATGCTGTTAGTAAGCATGTGGGTGTCTAATAGTTGTTTTATTTTTCTAATGTGGCCGTAATACACTGCTAGAAGTGCATACTTTAATATATAGAATTAGAATTTTTTATTTTAATTTTGAATGTGTGGTGTGTCATTTAGTTATCATGGGAAAAACTATAGGGACAGTGATTAAAAATTTACTCTCTTTGTGAATGACTATTATATGCAAGTGATATATTTTTCAGGTTGCCAACTTGCCATGACACAATGGAGCATTGAACCCATTGATTAGTACTGACATCCCCCAAGTGTCCATTTTTGTCCTTATGCAGTGTCTCATAAATGCCTTAAGTGAGGAATTTGAAATAAACACATGGGATTCATTTCATTGAATGTCAGACATCAGACTGCTTCTCATTTGTCTTTAAATCTTGGTGACATTTCCACATACTGGCACATAGAGTACTTGTAATTAAAGTATTGTCACAGTAACTTGAATCATGTTGTTACTTACGTAAAAGGAGAGCCTTTAAGTTCGTTCGTTTTGGTTCTCTGGCCTAAAGCCGAAAATATCACATTGACATAAGTATTCAGACCCTTTACTCAGTACTTAGTTGTAGAACCTTTGGCATATTACAGCTTTGCACATCAGGATTAGGGGATTTTCTGTCATTCTTCTCTTTGCAGATTCTCTCAAGCTCTGTCCTGTTGTCCTTTTGGAAGGAGAGCGTTCAGGACCAGGTTTTCATTACAGATATCTCTGCACTTAGCTCCGTTCAGCTCAACCCTGACCAGTCTCCCTGTCCTTGTCCCCGAAAAACACCCCCACAGCATGATGCTGCCACAATGCTTCACCATTGGGATGGTATCGGGCAGGTGATGAGCACTGCCTGGTTTCCTGCAGACATGACGCTTAGAATTGAGGCCAATCAGTTCAGTCTTGGTTTCATCAGATCAGAGAATCTCATTTCTCACAGTCTGAGAGTCCTTTAGGGGCTTTTTAAGCAAATACAAGAGGCTTTCATGAGTCTTTCACTGAGAGGCTTCTGTCTGGATACCCTGCCATAAATTGCAGATCGGTGGAGTGCTGCAGTGATTCCATTTAAGAATTATGGTGGCCATTGTGCTCTCGGGAACACTCAATGTATTCAATTTTTGTAGCTTTCCTCAGATCTGTGCCTCGACACAATCCTGTCTCTGAGGTCTGCAGGCAGTTCCTTCCTCCACATGGCTTGGCTTTTGCTCTGATATGCATTGTCAGTTGTGATAACTTATATAGACAGGTTCTTAACCTTTCTCTCTTTTTATCATGTCCAATGAATTAAATTTACCACAGGTGGACTCCAAGAGGTGTAGAGACATCTGATGATCTAGAGAAATGGGAGGCACCTGAGCAACATTTGTCATAACAAAGGGTCTGAATACTCAGTGTGATATTTCAGTTTTTCATTTTTAATAAATTTGCTAAATTTTCAAAAAATTCTTTTTTCACTTTGTCATCATAGGGTTTTGAGTGTAGATTGATGAGAGGAAAAACATTTTTTTGATTTTAGCATAAGGATGCAACATCATAAAATGTGGAAAAAAGTGGTCTGAATACTTTCTGAATGCACTATATATAGGCTGATACATCATCACATCATCATTGGACATATATTAGGTGCGCTGCTAAAACATAAATAAAAATTAAATTTAAAAAACCAAAAGGTTCTCAGTTCCAAATACCATCTTGTGATGAAAACTCTCTCAAGTGTTGAATAGAGTTTTCTCAGCATCAACATTTTTGAGTCGTGACAGTAGGAAAAGCACAGGTGTTACTTCCAACATTACGATAGCTTGTTGTATTCACTATAGCAGGACTGTGAAACAAAAGTAGTGAATTAGAGTTCATCATTAAAATTAGTTACATGAGCTTTACCTTGTGTAATATGTCAAAATGCCTGGTGTGAAAAAAGAAAGCCTGTAAATACCGCAGCTCGTGGCTGCTCTACACCGAGTAATATTCTTGGCATATTATATGGCAGAGGACCAAAGCTGCTGCTGTAAATAAACGTGGGAGTAATGCAAAAGCAGTGATGAAGAAATGACTCAAATAGACCATTAACTGACAACGGAGAGCCACAAGGTCATCTAATTTCAGAGTTTATTTTAGCATCATGACAAACAGACCAGACAGTTGTCACTGACCTTACCACTAAAATCAAAATTGAAAAGTCGTGGAATGAATCAAGTCAATGCAATCTTCGTGAAATTTGACATTTAGTTTAATGGTGACTGCTGACGTTAATGCACTTAACCTGTGATTTGGCACCTACACATTTATTAACATCCAGGACCTTGCAGCTTCCATGTACTTGTATTGACAGGAATAGAGAAAATAAAGATGACTGGTGGTGTCCACATCCCTCTACTAGAAAAATACAACTGAAGACAAAGAAGAAGCACAGCAGTGAAATAACAAGACATTTATATTGAGAACATTTTTGTTTACAGTTGTGGCTACCAGTGAGAGTAAAGCTGTTGATAGGTTGGCATTGATTTACATTTAGAGGCTTCAGAACACGCCGAGAGGCAACTTTTCAAAATAACTGAAGCTACCAGCAATAAAAAAAAAAGAAAAAAAAGAAAAAAAAAAGAATGAAATGTCTTATAAAACATGATATGGATATGTTCATTTTGTTGCCTGCCCTTCATGAATGTAACTCACTCCAGCACAATTGTGATCACATTAGCCACTTCACCAAAGCACCTTTTTCAGCGAAATCCTCTGAGATGATTGGCACAATGTACGTACAAATTACAATGAACTGAAGCCCCTAAGAATGCTCCACCATCACTCGCCCGAAACGAACAAGACAAAGAAGATCAGATGCAAAATTTGTAAACACATTACCTTTCAACTAAAAAGTCACCTAAACATTATGTAAACAATGATAAATGTTAGTCCATTTAAACTTTTTGTTCTATACAGCTTAGATTACATTTGATCTATTTGATTACAATAAGCTATGATGATAAAGATATTAGTAAATGTTCAGAATACTTAATTGCATGTACATAATATAAAAAGTGACATTGTCATAATTTTTTATGTTTATTTTGTGCAAAATGCTTTAGTAAACTATAATTTGGCATTTATGAGAAACCTTAAAAAATTGGTTAAAAAAAAAAAAAAAAATCACAGATGGATTTACAGAGCCCCTTGGAAACAATCTCCACAAGATGTTTGAAGTCATGCTCAAGCTTCCACTCAAACATTCATCTCCACCTGTAATACTGTGCAAAATGATCGGTTCAGCAAGTGCAAGCAGCGCGGCCAAATCAACCATCTATCAAGTTCTGCAAGATTCTAGGTAACACCGGCGGACACTGACGTTTACTTTAAGTATGAACCCATGTCCCGATGAATGACAAGGTAGCCCAGGAGGGGGAAAAAAAAAAAAAGAAAAAAAAAAGTAAAAGTTAAGGCATCAGACTATTTCTGAAGGCAGTATGAGTGACTGTGCCTCAAACGTAAGCTGAAAACACCACTGATATCTTTGCTGAGATATTTACTGACTTGGCACATGAATAGCATGGCACACAGAGGATCACTAACAGTATAAAAACATGACATTTTGGTATATAGCCAAGCCAAACATTGATCATCCATATAAGCAAGCAGGTGCTCTGAATAGTCTACAGTTGTGAGATCAATTTCAACTCATTCGCTGGACTCTGGGTCACTCTGGAAAACTATCCACATCCAGGACTGCTGTATTATCACTAGTGCCAGGTCTAACTAAACATTTGGCTCTGGCTGGAAAGAAGCATGCAGCCATCAGGTATTCTTCGTGTAGTTTACAATATTTTAATTTACCTTTGTACCTCAAGAATGTAACTAAATTATAGAGCTTCACACATACTGCCGATGACCCAGTAATGCGTGTGAATCAAAGAAGTAGGAATTTGTCAGTAACATACAGGAAGCTTCCCTATTTGAGTACCTGTAGCTCTACATGCCATGTACTGTATGTTGCTACAAGTTTAATAAAGTGGGGACAAAACTCCAATTGAATATGATGATTGTAACTCGAACACAAATCAAGATGAGCTTTTAAGAGTCTGAAAGAAAGGACACTGTCAAAGAGCTTAAGGCAGCGATTTCTCCAGGAAGAAGCTACAATCTTGCAGAATGGGACGAGTGTGTGGTCCGCACGGCTCGGCTCAGCTCATAATCTTTGTCATCCCATTTGTTGACAGTGGAATGAAGAGGGGAGGAGGGAGAATTGAAGGTGGTGGTGGTGGTGGTGGTGGTGGTGGTGGGGGGGGTTACAGGTCATCGTCCCCGATTCCCTCGAAAGCATAGTTACCGTGGAAATCATTGCCACTTATGTCGTTTGCCGAGTTGGAGGCGCTGATCCCTCGGAGGGACACTGAGCTCAGCTTGGTCTAAATGGAATAATCAATACTGTAATTAACACCGGACTGACGTTGATTTATTAGAATATGTTTCAGGTTCTTTTCCAGCTGCTGCATTTTTCATTTATTTTTGGAAGCACTATACATCACAACAAAATTAAAGCCAAAAACACCAAAATATACTCACTGAGAGTTTGACGATTTGTTCACGGTTCGGGTCGGGAGAGTCCTGCAGCCAAAAAACAAAAAAAAAAAACAAAAAAAAACCAAAGCCTAAGAATAAATTGAACCTGCATCTGAGATCTAAACTAAGTCCAAAACAAAAGGAAACTTGTCCTGTTTCTCACCAGCAGAGGGGGAGATTTCACAGCTTGCTGACTCTCCGTTCGGTGGATGGAGCCGTTGTGTCTTTTCCTCAGCATCTGGAAGGTGACAGAAGATGACATGAAGAAGCCAAGAACACAATTAATAGGGAGGTTTTACTTTACATTTACATGAGTTGTGATATCAGCACAGCAATCCAATGACTTATTATCTCCACAATCAACAAAAAATAAAACAGAAAAAAAACAAAAACAAAGAGATATAGAAAATTGAAAAAAAAAAAAAAAGGTCAAAAAAGATGTTGCAAGATGCTGTAATGTATTAAAACTGAGAGATGTAAAATAAATAGAGAAATAAAAAGTGTGGAAACTAAGTGACTAAGTGATTTTTATAATTGCTATCAGAGTATTAAATGTAAACAAATTTGAAAAGATGTGTTTTTAAGGATGTAGCTATAAAACACGAACCTTCTTTATACTGCCACCTGACTTCTTCACCATTAATTCATCCACCATAGACTGAAGGCAGATACTCATCATGATTGCCTGAAATCACAGTCACAGTCAAAGTCATAACATCTGGAACACTGTAACAGTATTGTACTTGTTGAATCAATTTTTAATCAAAACTCTTTCTCAGACAGTGTGAAGTGACACACTGGGATAGTTTGTTTCGAAGAAGAAGCAAAGACAAAATGCTCTATTCATAATAAACACAATCACAATTTCATTTAACGCTTGCTGCCTCCACGTTGACCCTGTCGGTGGTCTCCTACCTGCTGACTGGTGATGGTGACCCACTGGAGGCGGTCCTTGCTCATCAGATACTCGAAGGCCAGCTCTAGCTTGACCTCGCACTTGGCTGAGCTGCAGGGATTGGTTGTACCGTTGGCTATGGGGACTTGCTGCAGTGTTGGACAAAAAAGTGCCACCATTGTTATTATCTTCTAAACGTACAATATACCGCAACTGCTGCAACTGTTATCATCAACCACTTGTGATTCATTTTGATTCTATTGTGGGCTTTTTCCTTCTTCAGCCGTCAAGTTAAATTTACCTTCTTGTGTTTAAAATGTATGAAAAAGGCATATTTCCATATTTCATAACCAGCATCCAACTTACATTCTTAAGTAAATGATAAGCTTGCTATTCTATTCCATGACTGGGGGAGTCATGTACATGTAAGCAGCTAAATCACATTTCCTATCCTACATCTCTTCTTCTTGAGCAGCTGCTGCTGCATCACAAATGACAGCCTTCCAAATCTTGAGACGACACACGCTAAAAGATTAACACGGGTGCAAAGAAAGAGACGAAATATGCACTAATACAGAATTTCAAATGCTTTCAAAAAAATTTGTGAAGCTCAGCGACACATAAAGAGCTCCCTGGAGATGAGCCCTCATTCCTCATTTATGAAGCCTGTGCTCCTCACTGAGACAGTTTCCTCTGGGCCAGAAACTAACTGTACCTCCCATGCTAACCACACACAGAAAGATAAGATAAATAAAGAATACTTATAAAAACAAAAGGCTGGAGTACACACACACACACACACACACACACACACACAGGCTGTTTATATGTGCTCTTCCGGATGCAATTTGAGATTTGGCTACGAGGGGGTTGCAGCGCAGCACCAAATGAGATGTTTTGAATAGTCTGTTGGAAAGGAAAGGGCTCATTAAAATGACTTTGACCTCTGAGAATGAGTTGAGGAATTAATCACCCTGCTGGACAGTGAAGGGGGTGGGGGGGTGGTGGGGTGGGGTCAGTCTGTAATCAGACGAGCCAACATGCATTTTAATTTTAGATGTGTTGCCATGTGTCCAGATCACTGTGCAAATTAACTTTTGGAGAATCCTAAAAGCTTCTGTGATACATATAATAACTGCTGCTCGAGCACTAATGCAATACTAAAGTGACCCGTTTACTCCATCTCTACTTAATTGAGGTCTTGCGTCTATTAATGTTCATCTGTCAAACAGTGGAAAAGATGTGGGTAGCGCTGCATGTAATGTTTTTCTGAGCAAGTCAAAGAAGTGAAAGTGAGCTGTTCCAGCTTTCAGAGGAACTGTCTCTTCAAGACGACTGACTGGGTTAGAGCAGAAAGAAATGCATATTCAAGGCAGATCAACTGTGTGCTGTATGGTGGTTTTTAATTTAGGCTAATTTTATCTTGTTATATTTTATTCTTTTGAAAAGGGATTTGTTCTGGATTTCTTGCCAGCTACAACAGTTTCACGTGAACAAAAAAAGAGCTGCAAACACAGAGTTGAATGTAGTCCGTCGAATTCAAAAATTCCAACATTTTTTTTGTATTGCACTTCCAAAAAGTTGGGGAAAATATTTAAGAAAACAATGGTCAACATCAGTCCAGCAGAAGCCGAGAAATCCTTTCAGTCTCCAGTATACAAGTTCCAAAACCACCGTCTACTACATTTCCTACAATGGAATTGGATCTGAATCTTCTTTATATCCTCCCGGGCTCTTACAAACCCGTACCAGACAGACTAGGCTAGTGTGTGTGTTAATCCCCATGATGAGTAAACTCATCTTCAAATCTCATATTGGTGGAATGTCCCTTTAAAAGTCATTTATCTTATGTTGTTGTTCTTCCACATTTTGCTCTCTTGTGTGGATTTTTTTTCCCCTCTTATTCAAACTCTCAGCTGACTTCCACTGCCTCAAACATTTTGTGGAAAATAACGTTTTCCGTTGACAGTGCAACACGCTGCATTCTTTTACTCCCTGAGACGGGTAAGCCTGATCAATCCATCACCGTCATCTGCCGAGCTGACGGAGCCTGACAGCATCTCAGGCACTAGGTGACAAGACTAAACTAATATGGTTTAACAGCAAATCCTTCGTTGTATGAAAACACAAACTCTGCTCTTTCCTTTCCTTGAAGGTCTCAAGTTTTATTTTCAGCGTTGGTTGTAATAGTTGCAGTTGTATGCTGTCTGCATGCCATCAGATTCCCCCCTCGCCAAAGGACAATTATCAGCTAAAACAAAGGATGCTGCTGGATCAATAAAGCACTATCCTTGCGTGGGCTGCTTGTTTGGGTAATTGGACTGATGAAGACAGATGGTGTGGAGGTCATCACTTTCGGCGAGCAGTAGGAGTAAAAACTAATGCTTGGCAAGACTAAAGACATTAGTTTGCGTTGCAGTGGTGAGAGGAGGTTGGTAAACAGGCGACTTTGATAGCACAGAAGACCTGCTTGGTTCGAGATGGGCTCTAGCCAAAGTCACAGCCTCCTAATAAAGTGGAGGGATTTTCAGAGCCTCAGACATGCAGACATGCCTGAAGGTGAATTCACTCATAATCATGCTATCTTGCACACAATTCCACTTACAGAGGATGTGACTCGCCAGCACCTCATGCGTGTGACCTTGAAGCTTCCCTCCTTCATTTGCTCGTTGGGCAGCTTGACGTGGAAGTTGAGCTCATTGTTGCCGGCACTGACTATGACTTGGCAGCCCTTCTCTGGGAAGTCGGTAATACATGGGTCAAACTTGATATAGCCATAATATTTGAGCGTCTGACCGAGATGGATGAACTGGGGAGAAAATGTAACAAAAACAATTTTAGATGACTAACTTTTCTAAAAATTCCGTCTCAGTCTAATCCCAGGGGAAGAAAGTTTGAATTCTCTACTGGATTTATGTGATTAAAAATTTATATCATGGGAAAAACTAGGCTAATTGCATAACAGAATACACTAGTGGCAGTACTCTCTGTGGTCTAGAGATTTATCCTCGGACGAAGACATATCTGAGTATCAGCTGGATTCTAGTCAGATGCTGTGGATGCTGAGTAACCTACATGATGCCTATGCTTACCTCTTTCTTGGAGCCTTTCTCCTGCAGTGATTTGAGCTGCCTGTGCTGGTCTTTGTTGACGAGTATCCAGCCTCGCTCAATGTCAGACACTGTCTGGTGAAGCAAAAAAAAAACTGAAGTTCATATTCTGCACAGATGAACAAAAAGTCTTTTTTTGTTTCCTTTTGTACATGTAGGAGAAATCACACCCCAAGCCTTTTTATGTAAACAGTGCAGCTCAGCAAATAATTACACAGACACATGCACAAATGCACATGCTGCAAACACTGTTTATTTTTCCTTGATTTCATTCTTTTTAAATCTCCTCTCTGCTGCACAGAAGCAACACTCAGCAGTTCCAGATTTTAATCAAATTAGCCAAACCAAAAATGCTTAAAACAACAGTTGACAGCTGTTGCGGCCAAGGGAATCCGCTATTAATAGGATCACGTAGGGCCACAAAGCGGTACAGGAATCAGGGTGTTGCAAAGTCAAAACAAGCTGACACCGCTATCATATAATGGAGCGGCCCAGGGGACGGACAAAAGCATTTGGCAGCTCAGGGATGTAGCAGTTGCTTGGTTTAGTTTTCTTGATGTGAAGCTGGCTCCATGTGCGCTCCATAAAAACATAACAGATGTGTTTGGTTTCACACCTCAAAGAAAAAAAATGATTTTAAAGAAAAAAGGTATTTTTTTATGACCACTGCTACAGCTGAAAATTAACAACATGTCATGACATCGCTTACCTGGGCGTATAGCAAATTCAGGCCAACTCTGTTGTCCATCACGTCACCATCGTACGCCATGTCCCAATAGCTGCAGGAGGGAATGGCACCAACAGTCAGATTCTATAAATCTATATTCAAACATGCATTATAATTAACACAGTTGCACAGTTACTATCGACAGTGCCAATTTCTTTGAATGTCTTGGAGCCTGAAACAAATTCCATGAAATTACCATCATATCTGGCCATTTGCCAACAGTATATCATCTACTATAATTCTGTCTGCATACCAAGCAACACTACGTAGCAGTGTAGATGTTTGTAAACAATTTATCTAAAAAAAAAAAAAAAACTGACATTTTCATCAAAATAGATCCGTTTTCAGTTTTGCGAACGTATTTTTCAGATCTTTCAATGTTTTAAATGGTTTATGCAGATTACAAGTGTCTCAACCCTTAAAGGAACTCTCAAAAATCACCTTATTTGGAGATACATGGTTTTCTGTGACAATAGGCGCCTAAAGGTTGGCAGTGTACGATCAACTTCAACACAATGATGTCAGATATACACCTGAACTGAGTCTTTTTCAAATCAGTGAAATGAGAGTGACTAAACTCCGCCTCAGCTCAGTATCAGTGAGACAGAAGTGTAAGTATTCATCTCAAGGGTCATTTTGTCTGCTTGGTCTGCTGATGATGATGTGGATTATAAGTATTTGCTTATGTGTTGGTGCCGGAGTGCAGCCTGAGGAGTAGAGCGTGATGTCTAAAAGAAAAAAAAGCATGAAATCCTATCTAACAGTTGGTGGTGAAATGAAATGAGATCAGATCAGATCAGATCAGATCTCGGACTAGATGTGAAAATGTCACAAATGTGAAAGAAAGAAAAAAAGAAAGAAAGAGTTAGGAAAGATCACATCTGGCAAACCAATCACTCTTGATGAAAATTATTTGGGCCATATTTTCCACTCAGCGTGATTAAATTTCTTCATTTAACTGACACTGGTTTCATACCTCAGGATAGGATTATTACCATCTGAGTTGGCACAGCACTGAATTTTTTATCCACCTTTGTGCTCTAGCAAAATATCATTCATGTCTCCACACACTTCAGCACAGGCATGAAATTTAACATGTAATTACATGACACAGGGGTGCTGGTGGATGGAGAAGTTGCTCGAGCAGACATGAAGCATGCTGCCTGGCCACATCAGAAATTCAAAGCAGGCAACAAGGGAAAAGAAGATGGAGTGAGAGTGAAAGGAGGAGGGAAGGAAGGGAATGAGAGAATATGACCAGTGAAATCAAGATGTGTACATCTGTCAGAGCTTTTTTTGCAGCTTTAGTAGCAATTAAAAGTGGACTGAAAGCTTCTGCTGAGACATACAGGCTGTGTTTTGAATTCTCTACATGCATATACTGATTGAAAATGTCAAGTAGCTACACTTTAGCATTATAAATATATAAGTGCATATTGCTGCTGACCTAAAAAAAACAAAAAAAACAGCCATTACTAAACAATACTATTCATACGTAAAAAGGTTGACATGACGTTGATTTAATGTTTTCACTGGACAGACACAGCATTTCTTCCATTTTTAGCCTGATCCTCCCCTGGATATCATACACTGGGGGTCTGTTTTTCCTCTACCTCCACTTGTTAGTTTTACATTCACTCTTCCCTCGCTGCTCTACACTCACAGTGAAACTAGGTCAGGAGGACTAAGACTTTCCTTGAGGCAGAAAGAAAGTAAACATCCTGTGTACCTCAGTCAGCAGGGGGCAGGGTGACGAAAGAGAAGACACATGAGGAAGTAGAAAAATGTTATGTTGGCGAGGGGAGCAGTCTCTAACTTCAGACTGGAGGGGAAAGCAGCATCAGGATTTTCCATGCACAGAATTTGTTTGGCTGGTCCACCGAAACAGATTTGCTCCAACCCAAGAAGATTTTTTTCGTATTTTTTGATACACAATGCTTGCTGGTGTGATGACAGATGCTTATAACCCTGCAAAAGCAGCCGCTGACCCCCCATCTCTCATAAGAGGCAAAGTTACACTTGTGCATTATTGTCTGTAACTTTTGTTTTCAGAAAAGATAACAAACATAAATATACCAGAACCAAAGGATTTCTCTGCTGTTGGAGGGGCAGTAAAGTTAAAGGACGTGTTGTTGGTCACTGTTTAACCATAAGTGTAAAGAAATGTGTTTCCTGTTATTTGGTTTGTTAAAAACAAGGGATTTAAGTTTAAACTGTCCTCATGTTTTGGTGGAGCGACCCACCCTCCTCCCTCCAGTGTCAAACACCTGCAAATAAACTGTCAACCTGTGAGAAACACTGAGCACACAATCCAGTACAACAGTTGTCAAGAAATATGAACTTTGAGATGTTTTATCATTTCAATTTTTTTTGACACTGTGTTAAAGAGTTGGTGTTTCACTTTTATGGGAATTCTTGTTCTTGTTGAATTCTCTATTCATGTTTCTTGTGCACCCTGCACGCACCCTAAACTCAAGCCAAGTCTCCTAATATAACATAACTGACCTGTCTGAATCCCGGGTGTCCAGTTTTCAGTGGGACATCATTCTGACCATAGCTTAAGATGCTTCAAAGACTACACCGATTAAACACTGCACTCATTAGTCGGACTCAGGGTGAAAAGAATCAAAATCGATGCAGCAGAACCAGCAATATCATCTGTTTTTATGTCGCACCCTTCTTCCTTTCCCAAATCTGGCACCTACATTGCCCAAAATGCATCTGAACTGGGAACAGTTCAGTTAGAGATTTGGTTGTATTATGCTACTAGCAGGTAATGTAGCCTTGAGCCTCTGGCTGAGGAAGAAAAGAAGAGCAGGCCTCAGAAATCTGGTAACCTCACTTCTTTCTAACTTCACACGCCCAGATTTTTTATTTTCTTAAATCATTTTCCAACTTGTAGTGTTCAGCCTCGTTGATGATGACTCAAACACTTCAGGCAGTTTATCAGATTTTGTGCAACTCCCTCTGGAGCCACAAAAAGCTTTATACAGCTTTTTTTCATGTATGCTGCAGTACTCACCAAGACATTTAAACAGACTTTGATGTGTTTGATCGGTGGAGTTCCCTGTTCAGCTTGCAAAGCAGCAGGAAGCACGCTGCAGTGAGGCTTGACAAAATGCAAAATCCCTAAAATCTATATCAATATAAATCACTCTGACTGCATTAAATGTAGTTACAATTCTTTTTTCTTTATCTATCAGGTACTATGCGGTTGGCTGCTGGGCTAATTTAACTACTGCTTAGATGTCACTGGTTGTTCTAGCTTCTGGAACTTTATAGACCAACTGAAAATTGCTACATGAGAAGATTTTATTGGGTGGGGGATTCATTGTGTAAACTGAAATACATTTTATTGTCCAGCTCCATGCTGCAGCAACATCAGAATTATGTCCCTGGCTAATCCCTGCCTGTCAAACGCACCACCTGTCTGGTCATGATAACTGTCCTTGGCAAAATAAATGGTAAAACTAATGACCCAGGTCTCTTTTCTAAATTAACTGGCACTTTGTGGAAGATGGTGACACTGGATAAGAAGCCTGTAGTTAGGCTAACCGCTGTTCTGACACATTAAGAACAAGTGCTTCACTGCAGATAAGGAATGAAATGGGTAACACCCATTTCTGAAAAAGGAAAACAGAGTGCCACACTGAATTAAAATGATACAAAGTACAGCAGATGTAGTTTATGTATGTACTGCTTACCAAAAACAGAAATCTCTGACCAGCGTCATTACAGGATTAGATAAATAACACGTGAATACTCTGGACAATGAATCAGAGCTATAATTACAGTAAATGTGGAGGAGAGCACTTCAGGGAAGTACACGATGAAATTCAAAGTCATGATGTGAGCAGGTGGTGGGTACCTTTTCCGTAGGAGTATGTGAAATTCAGAGCTCCGCAAGCTGGTAATGGATACATAAGGCAGCTCAAACTCCTGCAGCTTCCGCACAACTGAGAGGGAGACACAGGAAGACACAGAGAGGGAGAGAGAAAGAGAGAGAGAAGAGAGAGAGAGAGAGAGAGAGAGAGAGAGAGAGAGAGAGAGAGTTAGGCACAAGTGCAGCTAAAGTCCCAAGGACATTTGGATAATGATGCCAACAACAAACAATCAGGGATGGGAAGACTCCATCTGGACAGGTCCCAGAAGGGTAAAACTTTTTTTGTGTGTGTGCACGTGCCAGTATTCAAATGTGAAAACAGATAATGGTGTGTGTGTGTGTGTGTGTGTGTGTGTGTGTGTGTGTGTGTGTGTGTTGGTTCATAGTCTGCAGCTGTTTCATTGCAGCCCATTCCCTAAGGAGATGTAAAGGAGATCTCAGGTGCTTGTTGCTGCTGCTGCTGCTGCTGCTGGGTTTTCAGGCATCAATAAATGTTGTAAACAACACAACAAATCCAATGACTGAAGAGCGCTTTAGTTTGCCATTAGGTTTGTAAAAGTATGCTAATGTTGTCTTTATGGGCAGAGATGTTGTGTACAAGATGCAGAAACACTGGTGGACATTTTGATGTTGCAAATCTCTGCAGGATTAAAAAAAAAATAAATAAAAAAAAAACACACAAACCGAACGATCAAAATGTTTTGAAGCAGTCCTCGGCACACTAAATCGTCAGCGGGAAACTGCACACAGAAAGAAGACGAGCATATACTGGGTCTTCCTGACATTCCTTTGCATATTTTACAGCATATATTGATTTACACTCAATACTTCTGGGAAACTTGCTGCCTGTCAGTAAGGAATTGACTTCTTCTAGCTACCCTTATGTCAATACTCCCACCACCAGTTTTGTTTGATCCGCAGCCTGCTGTGCCGGATTTATTCTAGTATTCGAGTCATATTAACACACAGCCCTTTTCCTTCATACCGCTCAGATTTTCAGATTTAAACTGTACCAAGAATATACAACATGCCTGCAATATTGACAGATTTCTCCAAGTTCACCTGGCACCATTTTCAGCCTGGAATGAATTTAGCGTGAGGAGTGTGTGTGTGTGTGTGTGTGTGTGTGTGTGTGTGTGTGTGTGTGGGGGGGTTGCATTTGGCAGGTGGAAGACGAGAGAAGAGCAGCGCCTTAGGGACATAGGGGGGGATTTGACCCAACAGGGGTGTGATGAAATGGAAAAGTGAATTCGGAAAACTTAAAACATCTTGATGTGGAAAGCTGTTGCCTGTTCTGTTGCCTGTGTCATTGTGGTTGTCCTTGTGACAGCATGCAGGTGCAAATATCCTACAATGATTTGCATTCACACAGCTACCTATGGAAAAACAAGTGAGTACAAAACAAAGATGCCTGCACCTTCTAAGTACTGAGGAGTTCTATTGTGTATACCCCGCACGACAGAGTGAGGAAAACTTAACATTTAAGTGACTTAATAACGAGTAGGAAAACATCCTACTAATAAAAGTCACATTAGGTAGCATCCCAATTAGGTTAGCAGCACATGTCAACTGCCATATACTGTGTGAACACTTGAGTTTCAAGTGTGTTTTAAAGCAGGATGAGACAACTAAGAGCTCAGAGGACAGCAGATCATCGGAGCATAGGGTGTTGGAGCACTGCTCAGAAAAACTGCAGTTTTTTTTGTGAGTGATATGCTAGCATCTGCTGTCATGGTTTGTGTAACTTTACATTGTTGTATTGATATACCGTTTACTATATTACTATTGTGATATAGTAAATTAAAAACAATAGAGAAACATTTTATGGGGATAAAATAACCAGCAAATTAAATACCTAACTTCATCATATTATTTAAACAAATCATAAAGCTAAAATCCATCACCCCTGAGGTTATTTCAAAATGATTATTTTATGTTCTCCTCTGTATTTGGGGATTTGCCCCTTGAGACTTGCCATCTTAGTTTCGAGGGGGTCTTGCATGAAACAGTTAAAATCCCACCTGATGACAGTAACTGAATGTGGTAGCACAGGGATGGGGTCTATAAAAAGCCTTGCCTATAAAGATGGGTTTTCAGAAACAGTCCAAAGATTCAGCAAATCTGATGGATTGGGGAAGATGATTCCAGAGGGTTGGAGCTAAAACAGTAAAGGGGTGGGGGTGGGGGGGGGTTGGAGGGATGGATAAAAGGCAGAGATCTGAGGACTGGAGAGGTTGGAGAGGAATGAGGAGATCAGAAAAGTAACTGGGGGCAAGGTCATGCAGTGCCTTATATGTAATCAACAGGAACTTGTAGTTTAAACTTTACAGGAGGCCAATGGAGGGATGTAAGAACAGAGGTAATGTGAGACAGACGGCTCGTTGTAGTTAGTAGCCTGGCAGCTGCAATTTGAACCAAATGTAAATGATTTGGAGCGGCTTGCTGAGGCTCATGTGGAGGAAAGTACAACGATCTAGACGCGAGGAAATGAAAGTGTGAATTAAGTTGCCGGTTTTCCAGATATAAAATGTATACAGGCAACAAATACATTCACCCCATCCAAAATGATATGTTTTCATTTATGTATTTACAGTATGTCATCCTTCAGCATGGATTTGCAGTTTAAAGTGCAGATTAATTTCTGAAGTCTCTTCTTCACAAAAGAAACATTACTCCACTAACCAGAATATGATGCCATTTTGAAGCCGACGAGTGTCAGATATCAGAGCTTAGACACAGTACATTCTATATCATACAAGTACATTCTCAACTTGAAAGCACTGCACACGGCCGGGTGCGTAAGCTCAAGTTCACTCTGAGCACTGCACAACTGTTTTGCATGAGCCAGCCATCAAACACACAAAGCCTGGCTCTCACTTAGCTTCCAAGCACCTAACAGATGAATCATGCATTCCAGCCAGAGATACAGTCAGAACTGCACCATGTCTCATGTGCATACCTGCCAGCACTCTTGTTTTTACCGGAAGTTTCCCTGTATTTTCAAGATAATCACCCAGCTGCCTCAACCTTCATCAAAAATCATCGTCATATATGGATCCATGCGTTTTGTATGTTTGTCTGACGTAATCCTAGTTGCCAGATTGTGTATGAAGCACAAGCTAGACACCCAATCCACAAACATACATACAATTTCAACCCATCTGTTACCACAACCCGCTTCGAGTGGTGTGCGCAGCTGCTCTCTGCGCAGGCAGGCAGGACATTTGACTGCAGAATTAATTCATTTTGGGTAAATAAACAAGTTTAACAAGACTTGTTAATTTTCTTCAAATTTAGACATTGATACAAATCTTATGTGTTTACTACTATATGTGTAATTTATTTATGTATTATCATTTATTCATTTTAAACCCTCATCCTAAAAAAAAATTATTATTTTTTTTTTTTAAATCGCTGTGCTCCCCCATTTCCCTCTCCCCCCGAAAAAAATTGGCGATGCAGTCGTGTTTTAATTAGACTAGAGAATTTTGCCAAACAAAGAGACAGATAAACTGAGCTGTTGGACCGCTGCCAGAGCAGTTCTTTACACCTCATTGTGGGGGATTCAGAGTCAAAGAAAACTAAAATCAAGAGCATGACATTACAGAACATAATACCCTTTGCTTTAGCAGAAAGTTATTCTACAGTGAAGCTTAACAAAAGTTTTAGTTTTTAATCCCAAATCCTATTTTCTTCTGTTTGTGTTTGTAAGAATAATTTGTCCTCTTGGTTCTGCGTGATGTGTCTTCTGAGAACAGTCCTTGGCTGACCTGATAAAAGTAGTTTATATTTACATTATTTTATCAAAGAGCGAAGTGTTCTGCAAATTTCGTCTGCTTTAATAAACATCAGTTATCTGATGATTTCCAGCTTTAGCATTTTAAAAAGCTGAAGCTCTTAAATGGATTAAGGGTGGATCTAAATTATCAGCAGATCTACTTTAAGGATCTTTCTAATGGACAAAACTATCCTTCAAATATTTGCTACCAACTAATTCAAACTTTCAGCTACAAATAATTTCTGTGTCTGTTTACTTTGCTTTCTCGCTGCCATATTCATTGACCAATAATTAAGCACTTTAGTGCATTATATGTAGAATTCTCTCTACTAATAACAGAGATAAGGAAATGTAACATGAGGTCAAATTGCTTTTAAGACGTGGATGTTGAAACTCACATGTTAAACCTCCGTCCACACCCTCACGAACGAGGAAGAGACTGAAATAACCAACAAGGTCATCAGGAAGGTCAAGCTTTGTTGCAACAGCCTGCAGAAAAATGAGAAAGAGAGAAAGAAGAGAGAGAGAGAGAAAGAGAGAATTAATTTTTTAATTTTCACAATCAGATTCAATTATGTCAGTCCTTCATCAGATTTTCTTTCGTTAAGATATGAGAAATGAAGATAAACATGATTGAAAACAGGAGAAAAAACAGCTCAGTATGAAGTGAAAAAAATTTTGACTGAAGATTGGAATGTGCAGTACATCAAAAAAAGGCATATAACCACAATCAAACGTTACTATCTCTACAGTACAAAC
Organism: Seriola dumerili; assembly: GCF_002260705.1. Lineage (NCBI taxonomy): Eukaryota > Metazoa > Chordata > Actinopteri > Carangiformes > Carangidae > Seriola > Seriola dumerili. Next base: position 11,770,842 of record NW_019174280.1, read on the forward strand.
ACCTCTAAAGTGACAGATTTGAAATGGAGGAGGATTTAGCAAATAAAGTGCTGTAGTGTTACACAGGATTTATACTGGCTCCTTTAGCTTTGAGAAGATTTATGTGCTTTGTTTTGTAATATTAACTTGCATTATTATGACTCAATTTATCAAGTATTAAACACAAACCCAGGCGTATACTGCCACTGCAGAACAAATCACAACATTTTAGAATCAGGATGCATAAAATGACCGACTGTCTTTGGCTTTTCATCACCGTTACATTCTTACACAGAAGGATTGTTTTCTGATTCTCCATGACAACTCTGATATAAAGAATCTATTTTTGCTGCTTTAATAGTACCATTTCTTCTGTGAGCTGGTTTTTAACTCCTGTGACACAACTGCTACAAATGTGATTTCAGTTGTTGAATTTTTGAGACAAAACACAGCTATTACAGTAAAAAAAAAAAACACACACACACATACTGCATGAAATTCTGTTGTGGCTGAAATATATTCTGCTGTGGTGAACAGAGGTTATCTGTGTGGTGAAACTTTCATGAGAGCACTTAAAGACAGCTCTAACAATCGAGATTTATAGTCAAGGACATTATGATGACACATCAGCATGTTTACTGTGATGAGTTATTTTAGAGTGCGTGCGGTTGCGGGTTGTGTGTTTTTATGGTCAATGCAGGGCAGAGATCGAGTGCACGTGCAAAAAGGCCTGACCTACATGAACACCACATATTAAATATCACCAATGTTACTGACTGTTTTGTACATTTGCTGTTATCTCATTTTAATCACAAAGTTTGTCCATGGTGCTTTAACCTGCCTTGTCCAAGATTTATTCCATTTCTATGTTACCTATGCCCATCAGGCTTTTCATCATATTAAGTGTCTTGTTTTGTTTGGTTCCTTCCATCTTACTTTGTTTTGTTTGAACATTGTCATTCTGTTGTGATTTTTCATTAGATAGATCGAAGTAGCCCTGACTACATAAAGTCCTTAAGCGTTGCCTTGGTGAAGACAGTCTACATAAATGAATGCGACTTCATCTGATTTACGATATGTACCGTCTATTGAGTTTACAGAATGGTCTACAGCAATATTTCCTGCCTGAAGGAAATCTCGTGAGTCTGTCAGCACTGTTATGAACTGCCCAGATCAAATGCCTCCAGTTAAACAGACTGCAACACTGCAAAGGTTGATAACACACAGCAAAAACCTTTTAAGACCTCAGATGATGTTAACCTTATCCAGACTTCTTGCAGAATCAATTAGCACTACATCATACAATTTCCATCTGTAAACATTATAACATTTATACACTGAAGTGGATTGTTTACTATATAAACTCAATATTCTTCAAAATAAGTTGGGCATCCACTTCTACAGACAGCATATTCAGCAACAGTTGTTAATGACGCTTTTTTTGTTTTGTTTCTCTAAGTTAAATTACAAATCTTTACGAAGTGTAGAGTTGGAAAAAAAAATGGTGAAACCAGTGTGTTGATGTTCTCTTTAACAGAGCACACTTCCGACACTTACATCAAGGACATCCTCCGTCTGATCTGAGGTCAGAATGTTGACTGTAACCTTCTGACCGTTGGAGAGGCAGATGTCTAGAGCAACATCTTCTGTGGGAATCTGCTGCGTCTCCTGTGGGAAAGACACAAAACATAACAGGCTGTCCTTTAGCTTGATGGGTAAGCTATGTGTTTTCATTCCTATTAGTTGACAACAAAATCCCACCAGGTCACATGGGCGGAAAAATATGGGTTTATCAAAGCGAAGTTGAATTTCAAGTGGAGACAAAAACAAAACATACGATGCACATTTCACATACACTTTTCTTTTAGTGTTTTTAATCCCAGCATACACTGGCAAATAAAATCAAATATGATTACTCTTCCACTTTAATCCTTCCACTTTAATGATCAACTTTTGACACAAAAAAAATATGAACACAGCTGTGTCGTTTCTAGGGTCAAGATTGGAATCTGTGGTACCAAGTTCATTCACCAAGTGTAAAACCAACTGCAATTACAACTTTTCTAACTTCCCTGTTACTGTTAAATTCCCTGTTAACTTTTCTAGTCCCTGGTTAATCTTCTATATGGTGTCAAAAAGGTGATATTCCAGTTTCCCAGAACCCAGAGTGATGTCTGGTTTTGTCCAAAACCCAAAGAGATTCAGTTTACTATCATATAAGAATAAGGAGACCAGCAAATATTCACATTCGAGAAGCTGGGACCAGAGAATGTCGGCATCAATTATCAGAACTGTTGCATTAATTTTCTGGCAATATACTAGTTGTTGCAGCTTTAATAGTGCCATCCATTTATTTTAGTGCTGTGAGCTCACACAGAAATTAAGGGAGTTTTAATCATTATTACTGCTGAGTCTGTGCCTCTGTTCATGTCTTAACTGAAAAAAGCAGATGATGGAACAAAAACCCACAAAAATCAATGAATAACAAGTAAGGAAAATAAACTGAACTGAAAAAACCTATGAATATTTCAAAACTCTAAATAGTAGCTTCTGAACTGAAGATACCAAATATGAAATCTTAAACTGGATAACCCCGGTCTCTCCTGTCCTGAGGCAGTCTCTCACCACCACTGCTAAATCATCTCTTATCTTCGTTGTTTCCTCTGCAGGGAGTCTCCAAGTACATCCCTGCCACTAAAGGTGCAGATGAAATGACAACAGCGGGTGGTAACTCATCTCCTATTCTGCACCTGCTGTCCTCGCAGTGCGTACTGTAAGGCGCTGGAGGGGGGGAGGGGAGAGAGACAAATACTCAGTCTAATGAGAGAGGAAGACAGAGAAGGAGAAGCAGAATGGGTGTGATGTGGCTGCAGACGGATGAATCTGTCCATGAAGGTTATTGGATTTACAGCCCTCCTGGGGATACAGGTCACAGCTTGAATGATGACGAATCAACACTGCTACCTGGTCTGAATGAGTCAATGATGCAAAATGTTTTTTTTTTTTTTCTATCAGGCAGCAACAAACATACCATGAGTTTATGTTATTACAGCATTGCCCACTACAGTTAAGAATTTTCTTGCATTTTTAGTGCTGCAGAATGACCTTTTTGGCTAATCACACAGGGATGAATCATTTGGTGGCTCATGTTTCCTTTTTTTTTTAATGATATAATAGTTCAAAAGGACCCACACCCACACAAGATGCAACTATATTGCTATATCTGTCTGGCAAAGGGTTGCTTTCCCTTCAGCTTCATGTCTGACGTAATTATTTCACAGACATCTGAACACTGACAAAAACCTAATCCGACAGGACAAGTAATTCAAAAGTAGAGATGACACAATCCAAGATTAGAGTATGTGCTGCCACGAACTGCGACACACAGTAAGAATACAGCCACCTCACTTACCTCACTCCACCACAATGCCAGAAGTAATTACTAGCCGGGCAGAAATGACTGCATCAGCCTTTTGGTTCAAGGAGCACGCCCTGCCTCCTCACAGGCCTGTTGACCAACAGAAAACAGCCTAACGCAGGTAGGAGGAAAAACAACAACTACCAACCTGCTGTGCTTTCCTTAAGAAGCTGTTGAACATCTCACTGGCTCCGAGCAAGGGATCCTGACGTACTGTAAACAAAATAAAAAAATTTGAGAAACCAAAAGAGCAACAGAATTACAAAATGAGTATATTGTTGGAGCAGCGGAAGTCGGAAAGAGTTATTTGGCTTTGAATGGTTACCTCGAGCAATTAGCTATGGCTCTTTCGGTGGATGTTGTGTAAACATAAACCTCCTTAGGCAGAGCCATTTCCTAATTCTTCCTAATTGTCCTCTTATCGCGCAATTTGATTTTCTTTCCTGTGAAATGGGTATGACCTTTAAAGACATTTGTTGAGGCAATTTGGTTTAACATGGCAAAAAAAAAGCACTTTATGAAGGGAGGTCAGTAAAAAATTAATTAACTTCTTATCTGGCATCGGTTCAATTAACTGTAAATTATTACAAACCAGTTTTAACATCATGCAGTCCACAGATTTGGTAAATAAAGGACAAATTAGTCTAACCCCTTGACAAAATGTGAAAGTTCTGTGAGCAAACTGCGTCAGAGCAGATTGTGTTTGTGGCAGTTCATTTTCCATAACTATGTAAAAAGCTATGATGTAACCAACTGAACTTGTAGCCAAGAACACCCTGTGTGCGTATGCTCCCAGACTATGAGCAAATACACACTCGAACAACGCTTCCTTGTTCTGCTGTAACTGCCAGTGCTTGAGAGGATTAAAACAAACCCTCCGCATTGCTGCCAGTTCCACGTACTCATGTGTGTACGCAGAAAGCTCACCCTCGACCTGTTTACAAAATTTCGGCAATGTGTTGAAAACCTCCCCAACTTGGATATGAAACTCCAGTTTGGCTTCTTGAACATGATATGAGACTTGCAAAAGAAGGCCTTCTTTATGACATTCAGTTTTTTTATTCAGACAAAAGTTGAGCGGCCCTGAGGGAAGCAGATCATTACTAGAGGATCCAAACCTATAAAACTTTTAAAAACCCTACCAGGTCTGAAAACCTGAGTAGGGATTTTTTTTTTTCAGGTGTGTCAGCATAACTCTGTCTAGCGAGGCTTTGGCTCAGTGTCCCAGCTGACTGTGCTCAGATCATCAGTTCTTCAGTGAATCACTTTTTTTTTTTTTTTTTTTTTTTTTTTGCTTTTCTATGGCATGAAAAGACCAGTGTATGGCTGGACTCCCCACAGACACACAGCCAAGTCATTCTTGTGATTGTTGTGGAGAGGCAAACATTTCAAGGAAATAGTGTTTGTGCACCAAAGTAAAACAAAGTCTTTGAGACACAACCCACTCCCACCCCTACCCCCACCCATATGGAAAAGAGGAAATACATTAGCAGGGACATGTGAATAGCAATTCACAGAGGAGTACTATCTAATTTAAACACTGACAAAAACAAGCTCATTGTAGCTGGAATTAAAATCCAGCCAGAAATGAATTGAAATGCAATACAACCCACGAGTAAAAAGTCCGTTCAGTGTGAGTAACTTACCAGCCTGCATGTATTTCTCCAGCTGTTCCCGTCTCTGTTCGACCTCAGCAGGAGTCAGTGTGAAGATCTTCTTTGGAGGGAAGGCAGGCACCACATTGCTGCCATATTCTTTCTTTATCTGTTGGTGCGAAACACAAGTTGTGAACCTAAACAAAGAGGTTGCTGTATTGAAGGGCTATGAAAACCTGTAGTTCTCTGCTTCTGACAGTGAATATTTGAGCAGAGTCAGAAAGCTCAATTCATTTTTATTTAAATATAAAATTTAGAACATCTGTGAAAGCAGATATGTGGGTTTATATGATTAAACTTATTAACTTCAGCACAGAGTGGCAGTACCCTGAATTAAAGAGTTGTGGATTCATTTTTCTAAGAGGTATGTTCATGCTGCTTGAGATGAATCACAGGTTTATTTTAAGCCCCGTTTCAACGACTAGCTGGTGGAGTTTCCGTGCATAACACACACACTCACACACAGGCACATCTGGCACCCTGAATGTCTAGTCATTCCAAGTTTACTTTGTCTTCCAGCTTTTTGACTCATTTCTTCCCATTTTGTGTCATCTAAAGCTGGTAGCTTTGAACTGTGGAGGTCTTAAACTAAGACCTCACGAATCTAGACTCACACATCAAATGTGGTTTAATTTTAACCTGTATCTCGCTGCGGGCAAAAGCTGTGCATCACACTCATCATTAGGAATTCATGAACACATTTTTTTCTCGTTATAAAGTCCTCAGGTCCTGCACATATGGAATGATGAAAGCAGACCACAGTAGGCACCAGAGGAAGAGAGGTGATTTTCACCTCAACATACTGCCCTTTGGTATTTTCAGTACGCCAGAGGCAGCACTGGTTACACATACAAATCAGCTCAGTAGGCAGACACTGAGCACAGGTTACAGATTCATCAGAGTCCCCTAAATCTGAAATAAAACTCAGCTTGTTACGAGTCTTTACAGAAGAGAAAACAAGAGCCGCAATTAACATTCAAATTTTCTCAGCAATAAATGAGCGGAGTGTGAGTGCCGCAATCACCAGAATGTTTTGGGGTCACGCATACGCCACAGAAAGCCCTTTGGGGTTGATGCTTAAAGATTCGAGTGTGTCTTTCCCACACCCTGTTGCCAGGCAACGGCAACTGTCAGACTGGTTAATACAGACTTGGGGAAGAACATAGCAAAGTTTGGCCCTTGCTTGCTTATTAATGTATAAAAACATGAAGCTGGGCATTTCTTTAACACTTTTGTGTTGTGACGAAGATCTAATAGCACAGGAAGTCAACCAGACATCCAACAACTAAATCCATCTTTTGCAAACAACGCATGCACCTCTTCAGCATAAGCCACTTTCAGGACTATATTTATTTTCAACCACTGCACTACAAAAACAAAAGTACACACTGAATACTCCAATTGCCTAATAACATAGCTCTAAGAAACAAACAAATAGCTGTGGCTCTGTTTAAAGTTTCACTGAGGCAGAGACCAAAAAATACTTGAGACCAGGCAACTCTACTCTTTCCAACAACATTGCTTTTTCAGATTAAGTTCCTTTTCCCAGCAGGTGAAGTGAAAGAAAGGCCAAGAACATTCCTTCCATGTCACCCACCCCCTCCATCCTCCTCCACAATGCTGCCCATTTACATGCAATAGTCTGAACTCTGGGTGGGACAACAGCACGAGACTTCAAGCCATCACAGTCCTGATTGAGAGTGACGGGACGCTGGCGTATCGACCGTATGACACAAAGATGAGTAAAAGGTCACGCTGGGTGGATGTGGTGGCATTTTAACAGCGTTCAGTGGGCTACGCATGCAGAACCAGTCACTTCTGGTCTAAGCACACTGACAGCCATGGGTATATTATGATGGCCTAAGCCTTACCTGTTCATGGAGGCCAAGAAGTTGACTGTAGCGTACCCGACAGTGCAGGACACCATTGACATGGATGTTGTATGCCTGTGGGAAAGAGTGGGGACAAATGTGAGGAGAAAGACTGTGTAAAGGTCTGACATATTGCAGAGAAACTGAACTTCAAACGCTTGTAGTCATCCATCTAAAAACAAACTTGTAGGTTGAATCACAGGACATGAAAATGTCAAAATAAAAGAATCAAACATAGACAGAAAGATGCTGAAAGTGCATAGGGATGAATACTAAACAACAATATGCTTTCTTCAACTGCAAAAATAAAATCCATCAGTCCAAAGTTGATGTTAATTTCTTCAAATGCATTTCCCAAGGTGCCACTTCATAAATGCAGTACAGAGGTAAAACCACAACAGGTGAAAGACAGAAAGGCAACAGTAATTCAGCCCTCATAGCTCTCAACTTATTTCAACTTATCTCACTACCGAGTGTCTCCTCGCTCTTTGTTTTCATTAGGAAGACCAAACTAATGAAGTGTGAATGTGGATTCAATCAAACCCTACTGACTTCCACACGGGAAAACAGAACCTGCTGCATATTTTCCAATCAAAACAGCCGCCACTTGCATTATGCTGAAAGCTAACAAATAAAGAAAGAAAAAAAAATCACAGGGGGAATCTTTAATTCTCTCTCTGAAACAACCCCTTGTTTGTTTTGACAGGAGCTATCATTGGATACTCCTCCAAAAAACCACCATTTGGAATCAGCAATCTGCTTGCAGTCATACTTTTCACATCAGATGCCTCATTAAGTGCTGGGAATGACACTAAACCACATGAATAACAAAGTGAAGGGGGGAAAAAAACTTTTAAGTTTACCCAAACACAGGCTCCCTCACAAAACAGCACCCTTGAACTCTAAAAGAATACAGTGTTTTTCACAAGGTACCACAAGTCTATTTAACCACCAGTCAATCCTGCCACTCTAAATAATAAAACTGTCCTCATTTTCTTTTAAAGAGAATAGCTGAAAAATATGACAAACAAACTTTTCCAGCACAGAATCTACTGATGATGACTCACTGTCAAAAGCTGCTAAAGGTTTGGCTAATGTTGTGATAAAAACAATAAGCGGCTGCTATCTTTTCCTAAAAAAAAAAAATTCATTTTACAACATATGAAGGAGACCAATTACCTTTCGTTACACTTGCTTGTCAAAAGTAACTAAAATTGAAGAAACGTAACTCATGATTATGACTGGGCTATTTTGTTATTGATAATAATATTTGCTCATTCATTTGTTAAGAAAATTTCAGGTTCCAAAAGACTGTGTACAGCTCTGGCCAGGGATGAGAGGAAGTGCGCTCTGTATGCTTGTTGAGGAGATTTCCTATTTGGGTGTGAAAGTACAAACTCTTGGTGCTTTAATGTCCTTCCCCTTCTGTCTCAATGAATATTTATAGTCAACATGGTGGGTCATCTGTCAAACAAAAGGGGTTTTGAAGACTCCTGACCATTCTGTTGCATGCAGTTGCACATGCCATCACTGGCCTACAGTACCAATCAACAGGAAAACAGGGAAAGCACAAATTAAAACTTCAGGAGGGAAAGAGGAAGGCTAAAAAAAAATTTTGGAGGAAAGCCAGTGAATGGACTGAAAAATGCACATGTAGGCAGTATCCAGGCAGGAAGGAGGAATGAGTATGCAGAATGTCTTAGCTCTGTTTGATAACACAAAAAAATTACCCTAATTTATTGTGAATTGGAAGCAGTTCAACTCAGGGATAGTTCAACAGGATGCATGACTTTGAATATAACCACTATGATCTATTGCTCTAACTCCAAACCAAAAATCTATTAAATTCTGTACATTTTGATTCAATCGGATCTTCATCAGGTCAAAAACATTTCAAAAATGTTGTCCAAATGTTTGTTGAAACCTTTAAATGTTTCTGACCTGATGAAGATCCATCTGGAATCTAAATGTCATCTAAATGTGTTTGTCATGAAGAAGACATAACTGGGATCAAAACGTTGCCTTCATGTTTTTCATCTGACAAAGATTCGACGGTGATCGAAAAGTTGTGGTTTGGAGTCAGTGTGCAGGCTGTGCTTTTTTCATCACTGCATTTCCAACAGCCCTGCACCAACCTTCTTTTCACATAATATGACGCATGGGTGGGTTGAAATCAGTTTCGGTCCTAAAATGAGTGCCTATTTGAACACATTTTAAAAATCATCTGTGTCTCTTCACTTATACATCATATACAGCTTGCAAAACCATAAAGAGAAACAGATGAACTTGTTCATATCAAAGTCCTATCCTGCTTCTTGCCCAAAGTAAATGAGTCACTATTACTTAGAGTAGCACCAAAGTCTATCTCTCTTTTAAAACACCCACAAACGCATACTGTAAATACCCAGTGAACCACAAAGAAGTTATAGAAAGTCTATGAGATAACAGGAAGCATGAGCACTCAAAAATAAAGATTTGTCTGTGTTTGCACGGGAATAGCTCCATATTTTAAAAAACTGCTGCCCTTGTTATTCTAAAAAGCCCTATGCAAACTCGGCAGATTCTGTGGCCTACTGGTTCCAAGGTACACAACACATCTCTCAGCATTATAATCAAGCAAAGTCCCTTCCTGTAGGCTGGTTACAGGAAGGTCACAATGACAGTCATAGGACTGCCAGCTGAGAGGTGAAAAGCCGCAGCTTTAAAGTTCCCACTGCAGTACAGTAATAAAAATGCGCTCAGCCAGGTAGAAAGGAGACAGCTATGGCACCTGAAATGCTCAGTTTAGAAACATACTGACTTCCGGTAGCAAGAGTAGGTGTTTGCAGAACAATGTGGAGGGACAATAACTGATAATAGCCTAAATTCCTCCACATAAAATACTATGTCCACCACTTCTCCAGGGGAAGTATCTACGTTTTAAAGCCAAAGCTAATTTTGAACATGTTTTTACAGCAGTAATTCCGAACACACAAATATTAAAAAGCTTATGCCAAGTTTTTTTTTTTTCCTCTTTGGAGCACATGGAGTTGAGATGCAAAAGGAGCATACGAAAGTTATGTGACACTGAGAACAGCCAGTGTGGTATCACATGGAAATCAGATGTTGCAGATGTTATTTCAAAGCATCTGGCAAATATGAGTGTAGAGGCATTCTTCTGTAAAGCATCTGATACAAAAACTTTTTTAAACAAAAACAATAGACCTAATATCCTACACCTGTTTATTGTTTTAGTGCTAGTTCATATCATATTCATAAGGGACAAGAAATAAACTTGAACCCAGTCGTTCCCTAGCAACATAATGACTTTTATTCATGGGTAGATCTTGTTTATAGGCATGTTAAAAGACATGCATTCACACCAGAGCTGTTGTCTAAATGTTTTCTAAATCATCAAGGGAAAATTATGTTGAGTTGACAGTAATTGTTTGGAACAATACTGCCTCTGCCACACATTAGCAGAATGTATCCTGACTGTGTCTGTGACTGACTGGCGTCCATGGTTCATGAGGAAAACCTTAAAATGGTTTATGTCTGTGATGCTTCACTCTGGCTGTCCTTGACCAACCACCATGAATTATATCCTCTAAACACTGTCTGCCAATGTGTCAAGGGAACACAAGGCGTAGCACCTTTCAAACACAACTGCAATTCAAAGTGTATTAGATAGCGTATAAAACAGCATTTAAAAGACAATGGGAAGCACAATAGAGTGAAAGAAAACAAACACACTGGCTACAGGAGCCAACTATCCAGCAATGTTGGCTGTAGTTTTCCTCTGAATAACAAGGAGTATTGCCATCATGATGAAGGCAAAACTGAAATGCTGACTCAAATCTGTAAAACAAAAGGGACTCTGTAGTGCGCAAGGTGAGACATCAGAGACTGTGCCACACTCAAGTTTCTTCTGATGTCAGTAAATGACATGTCAGTTTGTGCCAACTTCAGACATATCTGAGCAGTGCAGCATTTTGTGGTCACAGTACCACAACTACCATGTTAGACGAAGTTCAATGTCAAAAAAAAATGTTAAATCATGGTGAAGGGCGGGGATTTCTTTCTTGTTGATGCTTTCAGTTGCATCACAGAATTATATAGTCTCTAGCTTGTCAGAATACACCAGCAGAATACACTGGAGGTCAACACTTTTACTTAACTCGCTCACGTTTTAATTTTCCAAATCAAGTTTACTCACTTATCTAGACTGTAATCCCAAGGAAACACATGAATTGGATATGTGACACAAATGAGCACTTTGTGGTCTAACAGAGGCTACAGCTGATTTATTTATTGCATTAGGCAGTTGTTTGTCTTGTGCTGACACATCACTGCTCATGTCATCAGATCATTTATAACAGTAAACACAAAAACTCATGCTGCATTGACATTAGCCCGACCTGTGGCCAGCTGAAACCAGCGTTTAACACAGGCTAAGTGAAAGCGGGTAAAACAAAAACACAAATTATCATGCTCACCACATAGGTTGATCCATTTTCTCCCGAACGAACCTCCGTTTCGGGTATGGAAAAATGCATTTTAACACGAAACACAGTCTGCCGCTGCCAGACGACAAGTCCTTTAACGCCACCACCACAGCCTACGATGGAGAAAAAGACACCACAGTTTCCCCACAAAGTCCACTGCAGTGACTGTCGGCGGTGACTACAGAGGAGGAGGAGGCTCTCACACGGTTCATCCACTGGTTTGTAAGTCCGGGGAAAGCGGTGCCAGGCTGGAGCAGACTGCTGACGAGTTTATTATCTGGACAACAACTCATGTACCAGCTAGCATCCACATAAAACTTCTCCCACGTCAGTGTTAAACTTTTCTCACTGCCGTCCCCGCAGCAGCCATGTTGCAAGTGTTAAGTAATTACACCTTCAATGTTGGCGTTGAACTATCTTTCTCCACGCACTTTTAAGTAATTCGTGATAACTTAAAACCACTCACTGCAAGAATTCACAGGTAAATCAGTTCATTAGCGTAACCGGATGAAGTTTCAGGATCAAAGGTGCAGTTGGTTCCTGCAAAGCCCACACCGTCGCAGAGCCGTTGGTAAACCTTTCGAAATATGAGAGGGGACAGTTGCACTTGTTGTGGTTTTTGCTTGTTTTTTCCTATCTCCTACATTTGCTGAAGAAAAGTGTGCTCGGCGAAGGAGTATATACATGGATAAAATGTGACAGAAATCGCAGAAAACGTAGATGTACCATTAGCGTCAAGCCATTCTGTGTTATGTGTATCTAGTGGCCCATCAAGAGGCATTGCAACAATCCTTCGGGGCCAAACCATTTTATCTTCAGCCGGGGATGTCCCAGTCATTACGGGTGAAAAAAAATAAGAGAACAGTGACATTATTTCTGTCACTTGTATTACACTATAGATAAAAAAGAGATAAGTAATTTTAGTTATATGCCACAAACATGACTTCTCATTTATTTTGAATATTATAAAAATCTTCTAAATCGAGGTCCCCACTTTATTTGGTGCAACCCAAAGTGACAGTGAAAGCGCAGTCAAAATTCATTAGTCAGAAAAAATGCGTCTAGTTTTCGTCAAAAAATTCAGAAATCAAATTAAATAGAACTGTTGATGTTACAGCCGTGGTATTTATTTCACTTAATAATTTTGAATGAGGAAAAAAAAAGTCAGAATACTTTTACATAATGAAATTTGACCTATTTGCATTACAACATTGAATTTAAACAAAAGGTGTTTTTTTTATATTTAGAATTAAGTATTTCAACATTTTATCAAATTTTATGCACAAATAAAGAACAATGATGCTTGCTTTATGTGTTCACTCCTTACTCAATTATTCTATGCACGATGGACAGATAATATTACATTAAATCTTCCCAAATTTGTTGTATGCGTAATTGCAGCGCAAAATTAAATTAGACTTCTGGATGAAGTGTTGGACCAGCTTCCTGTCACATGTCCACTACAGTACGATCATATGACTTCAGTCGATGAAAATGAAAGCTGGACACAGCCAGCTGGAACCTGTGGTTCTTATTTTGATCTTTAATTTATGTTTTAACGCGAGTTATCACCTGACTGAGCTGCAGGTAAGACTGGGATTTGTCAGTGTAACAGCTGTAGTCTTAACGAGCATAAATAAATGACGCAGTATACGGACATATCGCTAATAAACACAATGTTTTGGTGAATGTAAAGTAGCCGTAGTTGTCATATAAGCGCTAGATGACTGGAAATGTTGTTGTTTACAACCTTATTTATCTTCGTAATTATTCGTAATCACAGGTATGTAAGCTCTGCAGCGGGGCTGTCATAAATGGCACCACTGTGGCCGAATTTTGCTCAGTATCCGCTGGACGGATAGACGGGCGCTGCTGCTTCAGAAATGACAACACAACTGACCCTGAACACATCATCGGGTAGGACTTCAATGTTGCCTTCAGGGTGTATATCGGAATCACAAGTTATAAGTTATAAGCTATAAGTGGCCTGCGGATAACGAGATGTAGTAAAGTTAACAAACACTGTACAGAGCAATAATAAATACATATATAGATGAATAAATAAGTTACAGAAAGGTAAATAATCATCCTGTGTATATTCTCATTTGTCCAGGTCATGGTATCCTAAAGGCAACTGGACTTTAAAGTCCAGTTGCGTTTTGATAAAAAACTCCTTTAGTAAATAATCATATGAATTTTAAAAACGACGAAAATACAAGTAATTGGGAAATAGATTATTTTTGTATTTTTTCTTGATTTTAAGTAGTTATTTATTTATTTTATTTTTTTTGTATTTATATCCTTAACTATTTCTTGGTGTCCGTGCTTGTATTTGTTTGTCTTTGTCACAAAACACAAAAGAGTAATGCAAAAGTGCAACCTTATTTGGCAACTTTTGCAATCCCTTTTATTTTGCTATACCACCATTATATTGTTATTACCATTCGAGAGTATGCATGTGGTTTGGTCGGTCTTCATTAGAACCTCATTTATAAAATAAGAGGATTTGTGGGGTCCGGGTCAATGAAAGTAAGACATGGTTTTTTTGGGTTAAGAAAAACTTTTTTCTGCTTTGTAATCAACTTGTGTATTAAGACTACAGAATACAGTGTATTCTATGTTGCCAGTGCAACTTTGTAGTCATTGTCCCTGTCTGACACCAATTACAGCACAGGCTTTTGCAACTTCAGTAAGATTTTCACAATGTTTTTTTTTTGTTTGTATTAGGTTGGATCTATCCAACTGTTCACTAACTCACCTTGAGGATCTTCATGAGGCATCAACAGCGTTAATGATGTATGTACAGTTAATAAAATTTCATACCAATTTAAACATCATAAAGCATAGTGGGCACACAAAATAATGAGCACCCAGCCTGGATTCTTCCTCAGTGACTGAGGGTATTTTTAAGGCAAAAAAGCAGCAGAACTGTGCTCATCACTACTGTGCATGTTGATTCTGCATGATCAAATGGGCGTGTACCATATGATAAAACTGTTGTAGACCTCTGCACTTCTGCACCAGGAATAGGTACAGTCCGTCCCACATGTTGGACTAAGAATGATCTTAGTGTTGTTAAGAACATTCTTAGGCAGCAGCAGTTTGGGAAAGTTTCAATTTCTGCAGCAAATAAAAACTTTCATCTTTTCTATTGGCAAAAACTTCACTTTGAAGAGAATGATATCATTAGAGCTAATATAAATTTATCCCCCACAAAGTCTTATTGATTTTTTAATTTGTCCATATGGAACCATTTGTAATTGCCTTCAAAAGTATTTTACTTTATCAATTTTTTTTTCCAGAGACCTCTCGCATAATCCCTTTGTCAACATCAGTGACACAGCATTTCAAGGATTTGTTGAGTTAAATTACATGTAAGTATATAGTTGAAAAAAGTGAAGTATGACAGCTGATCATGAGAATAAAGTTTGTATAAAGTGCTGATGAGTATAAAGTTAGTTCTATTCCTTTATAGCTCAAATTGCGTGTCTCTTTAGGATTTTGCCAGAAGACATAGTTTGTCCAGGAGGCAACACGTCTTGGTCAAAGGTGGAGGTCAAAGATGGAAATCGTATTTGTGAAGGACAGAAAAATGTGTGCAACCAGACCGGACAGCTGTGTAAGTTCCCATCTGATAATCTTCCATTGTGACAAAAAAAAAAAATCTCACACTGCAGTAGCGTTCTTGTAATACGGGACATCTGTTCATCTCATAACTGACAATCCTCAGCCATGAACTGCCCGGAGAACTCCCTCTGCGCCCCCTATGGTCCCGGCAGCTTTGAGTGCAGCTGTGCTGACAACTACCATGGATACAAGTGTCTTCGGGAGGTCAGTTCTGCAAGCAGCTTTATCTGAATCATTCATGTTATTATCCACTTTATATCCAAGTTGAACACTGGTGCACTTGAATCTCTTGATTATTTTAAGTTATGCGTTTGGTAACATTGTCAATAGGGGAAGTTCCCAGCTCTTCAGGTGTTTGGGCCTCTCGGAGCATCTACAGTCGTGATCTCCCTCCTACTGTGGGTCACCCAGAGACGTAAGGCCAAATCCCTCTGAGGCTGAACTGCAGTGGTCTGGTTTTTATCTTTACCTGCAATGATCTACTGAGCTGAAGCTGACAATTCATAAAGGGAAATATGCTGACACAAAGTCTGAGGCGACCCCAGGCTGCTTTTAGACTAGAATTTATTTAATTTTACACCTTTCTGGGGCAGCTGTTTTACTTAGGGGAATTTCTAAGTCTGACATTTGACTATTTTATTACTGAATCATTTGTGCAATTTTAGAGAAAGGATTTTCCCCAAGTTTTAATTACTTTTTCTAAATTTTTGTCAAAAATTACCACTATTTACAGCTGACTGACACGGGTTATTAATGAAGAGGCTGTGTTAAAATCCTGAACCTTTGCTTGCTGTTAATTGTGCCAAACATTTACTGACTGAGTTTACACAATGGTACTACATATCCTACTGCATATATGAGGGGAGTTGTAGAATGACTATTTACTGCATGTTGAACACATACTTTACTCAGAGAAAAAAAAAAAACAAGCCAGGTCCACAACATGAATCATGTAAACCATTGAAATATCAAGCTTAGTTTTTATGTATTACAAAGTGAGGCATTAAGTTAATCTCCTAGTGTTATTTAGCTGTCACTTGCTGTGACCACATCTGACATGTTTCAATGTTGTGTACTTATTGTTGAGTTAAACTCTGGTATCTCATAAAATGTTTGTCCTTGTCATTGAATTATTTGTTCATAAGTCACATGTAGTAATGTCTTGACGTTGATGGGTGAGTACTTACAATGCTTCTTCCCAATAAGATTCAGGGTTCCATTAAAGATTTTAAAACAGTACATCTGCTTCTTCTCTTAAGCTACCACTATAGTCTTATGCATATATAGTATAAAGCAATTCTATATTTAAGTTTTTATAAACTGGAAATTTAAGTTCAGCTAACTGGGAAACACCTGCTTTGTCACCAATGAAGGAGAATATATATGGTTAATAAATACAAGGCCAGGTCACAACTTCAGTAAGTCTTAAATGTCTGAATGTCCATACAGTGTGTTTATAAAATGAAAGTTGAACACTGCAATAACTAAAATGATCCTGTAAAGAAACAAGCGGTGTGCAGGAAATGTTGCTTTTTCAATCTTTCACTTTCCCTTGAGTTGGACTAAAATTTGTGCCAATATTAAAGTTGAAGCACGATTGTGTTGTCCCCTGAGGACAGAACAATAAACGATCCGAGTTCCTTTGCCAAACCTGGTTCGTCTTACTCTCTCTTATCCTGTTCAGTTGATCAAGTCATTAAAAACTAGTCTGCAGAACTTATTGCAGCCATAAAGCTCCTCAGAGATACTGCCGATCCAACTGTAATTAGAGAACCATTTATGACTAGTTTAAAATTGCATGCTGTGGTTGACAACCAGAACGTGTTGTGAACCATGAGGGAATTTGTTCTGCTCTAAATACTGGCAATTAAATGTTCTGTTGTAAAAAAAAACAGTTCATAGCATGGATCTCATATAACATCTTGCCTTTTCCCCAATGTTAAAAGACAACTAGCCTTCTTGTCCCATCAGCCTGAGAAAAAATCTCATGCTACCACAAAGACACACATGGACTCTGTTTAAAAAGCTTATGCCATTTCAGATATATATTTATTGCATGCTAAAAGCACGATATTTTGTGTTGTGTGCAAGCATCCATGCACACAAACCCCTCCCCCATCAAACCGCAGAGAAACAGCCTCTTGGCTAAGACTAACGTGAGATGGAGATCGTTCACTGGTCCACGTTTTTGACTCGCAGCACCACGGGGACCGAGGTGCACGGGATCATTCCCAGATCGGTGATGACCAGGTCCACGAAGTCAGGCGGCGTCACGTCATACACCAGGTTAAGCAGGCCGAGAGAGTCCACTTGCTGCCAGTCCTCCAGGTGAGTCGTTCCTTTACGGGTCACAATGAGGTCATCAGGGTCATCTAGAAAGGACAGATGATGATAAAGTGATGAGTCTGACAGCCCCATCTAATGTCTGGTTGGAATTTAAAGGAATACAGACGTTACAAAAGCAGCATTTGAACTAAAGTGATGAAAAATCTAATCATTTCCAAGAAACAGGCAGTTTTTGTGTAACAGTTTAACAAATGTAATACGCCACTGAATGGTTTCCATACCGAGTTCATTGGACACGAAAGAATCTGTCTGCACCCTCTCACAAAACTTGTAGGTCTCACAACACACCAGCACAGGCACGTTAAAGGCTTTGGCCACCAGAGCTATCTGTGATGTCCCCACCCGAGACATGACGTAACCGTTGGCCAGCAGAGCGTGAGCGCCAAGGAACACCTTCGATACCTACGGCAGAATGAAGAAGCTCAATGTGCTTAAGCAAAAAAGCTTTGGCCACTCCATGGGCGATGAACTGCTTTAATAAATCAATATCAGTGACTTGCTCAGAGTGCTACGGTGTCATGATTACCTCTGGAAGGATGTAAGAGACAGCCGAGATAAGGACGTAGGTGCAGCTGATACCTCTCTGGACCAGGCGCCTCAGGGCCTCCCTGCCCTCCAGCCGAGGCCTGCTGTCCACCACGATCACGCGGAACTTCCTGCCTTTCTCGAAGGCCTCGCACAGGATGTGGTTCACCAGTGACGAGCTGACCAGAGGGAGGTGAGCGCAGAGATGAAAATGAGATGTGGTAAAGTTGGATGAGAATGTGGAAGGAAGGAGGGAGTTGAAGACGGATTAAAACAGGGAAGAGAAAGCATCACAAGTCGTTTAAAAAAAGATTTGTCTCTGGATACATAAATGTTGCATTTCTTTATCATGACAAACAATTAAGCAATACTAAGTAACGAGCAACCAGAGGTTTAACGAAACTAGGTTTAATGAAACTAAGAACACGCACAGTTATGAAAATAAAACAAAACGTTTTTTTTTACCCTTCCCATGTCAGCTATAAAAAGGCTTACCATCCATAAACTAGGATGACGTCTCCATCACTGATCTTCTCTATGGAGTACTTGGCAATAGCTTTAGCAGCAAGAACGATCTTCTCATTAATGTAGCACTCGATACAGTTAAGCAATTTGGTCTTTGCCTACACAGAGAGAGAGAGAGAGAGAGAGAGAGAGAGAGAGAGAGAGAGAGAGAGAGAGAGAGAGAGAGAGAACATGAGGACAAAAACTGAAAACGTGTAACGTGTAGTTTACTCTGTCAATGTGAGCTGCATCGTGTTTTCAGGCTAAATTATGAGAAAAAACAAATGTGACATTAACCTCTTCTTCTTTGCATTGACTAGGAATATTGGAGATCTCCTTCTTGATGTATTTGATTGCGTTACCCATGCTGGCTGACAGAGGGCGACATTGATTTAAAAAACTGCAAGAAAAATAAGAAAAAAAAAAGTTGGACATGCAGGGACATGAGTTATAATCGGTGAGTTTGTTTCACTTGATATAAGGTATGAGTTGTCAAAACAGAAAGAAGATAAGAAATACCTCCATGTTAAGCAGTAACTTCACGTTTGTACCTGATATAAGGTTTCAGCTTGTTGACCAAGTCTCTAGATAGCTCCTCATTTGGAGGTGTAGTATAGTCCCTTATTACCTGAGGATAAAAACAGTACATGTGAAAGTTATTCATATTATTCAAGGTATTTGACATGCACATCACTAGTACATGTTGGATGCACCCTTGTATTAGTACAGACGTTTGTAATTATTTTATGCTCGCTGTTAAAAGCACACTTCATTTATTTCTAAAATAAAATAAAGCTGAACAGGAACTGAAAACTGAAAAACTGACAGTGTCTCCAATATCTTTTGACATCTTGCACTTTCATTGTACATGATTAGAAGCAGAGCCAAACACAAAAAAATACAATACAGTGATACAGATGAATGTGTTTGTTGCTGCTGAGATGAGACTGTAAAGCACTCAGAATGAATGGTCTACGTTCTTTGGGGCTGTACCTGTTTGAAGGCATGCAGCAGGGCTACAGAGCGAGCGTTGGATCCTGCCACAATGCCCTGTGAATACTGGAGACCCAGTCGAACAATAGCAGGGTGAATGACCGTGGAGGGAATGCTGCAGCAGAAAAACAAAGAGTCAGTAGCGAGTTTAAGGATGAGGGTATTATCTAATACACCTTAACTGCGCTACGTTCAGCAAACCTTTCCCCCCAGACAATGCTCCTGCATATAGTCAGCTTACCTGAGTTGCTGTGTTAGAGGGGCTTTGCGGCTGTACTGGTGAAGGTGAGAAAACAGACTGACTTTGTAGCCGTAGTCTGACCGGAGTGGGATCTGAAATAAAGCACATTACAATTGAGAGCCATCAATTTCCAGCAGTTCAGGGGTTACAAATTGAGATAGTGATGTTAACACACAGTCACAGCACAGCCTCGGCATAATTCAATAAACGGGTAAGTCTCTGGACCACAGAGAGAAACTACATTTACTACTGGGGATCAATTTGAAAGGCTACAATCAAATTATATTGACAGAGACCTGTTCATGTTTAACTTCCATTATGTATGATTTTGTTGCAAATACTCTCCAAACACAAACAGAAAAGCAGTATGGATTACAACCAAAGACCTGCACAGCAAACAGCCGAGTGTTGTAAGTGAGCACAGAGCACAAATAAGAAACAATAAAACAAGTTCTCAACAACTTCCCAAACAAACACATCACACAGAAATACCACCTCCGTCCAAACGGACCAAACAGCAAGTCTGCATCCTTAACTTTTCAATTCATGAGCGGCGTTGGAAAACAACGACAGTTACAGGGTAGCAAACAAAACACAATGAGACGAATGTCAATGGCACACATTCAAGAAAGTCAGACCTTGACCTTTGTAGCAGCATTGTACCCTGGTGTCTGAAAGAAATGTTACGCACAATCACATGCAGTTATGATGGTTATGTGAGCTTGCAGTGAATGACAAAACATGATTAATATACTGCCACAACTGTTTTAGAGGTGTTGGTTACATGTTGAGACCTGTCTTTGTTGTAAATACTTTAACATTAGACAATAATGATAAGTTATTCGTTTAAGTTAACTCAGAAATGATTGCGACTTTCATTTGGCAGGAAATGACCGAGTGTAAGTGGAAATGGCAGAGAGCTTCCTGATCATCATCATATTGTAATTATGTCTTACGCCTTTTAGGCAGAGATTTACACATCACAGTGTAAGTGACAGTGTAAGAGCGTAAGAGCGTAAGAGAGTACACAAAGACCTTCTTTAGCATTTGCTCTGACATCTTTCTTTCCTCCGAGTGCTTGCCTTACTACAAATTACACATTATGTGATATATCATTTTCTACCTGCCTGATTACAACAACCAACATCCAAGCAGTTCCTACTTAGCTTTAGTCATTTCCAGTAAGACAAAGAGTCACAAACATGCAGTTCATTTATATCTATTTCTTATTTGTATTTTATAGTTTCAAGTTGTTAATAGTGAATTTAAATTTAATGTGCACAAGACAAAAATTCACAAACACACAGGGCTGTTCAAAAAGTGTGGCTATCATGTCAAGGCAAGCTGTCCTGACTCAGACAAAGCATTCTTCCATGATTAAAGATAACACAAAAAGTGGCTAACCTGTTGTCTTTCCAACTTCTTGGCCAATTTCTTTAAAACATCTGGGTTGTCCACTTGGATGTGCTCTGGGAGCCTCTTTACCACTGAAAATAAATAAAGAGTTAGACTTTCTCCTCAGTATATAACATGTACTTTCAGCTTGTCTGAATTGTCAGTGCTGGTGCTGACCTCCTAGCTGATACAGTACCTGGCTGCAGCTCATTGGGTGGTGCTTTGGCTTTGGCCGTGGTAGCCTGCTGACCCACCTCTCCCTTCTTGCCCTGTTTAGACGCCCTCTCAGCCTCTTGTCGAGCTCGCCTCTCAGCTTTTAGCTCTGCTTTACTCTTAGCGGGCTTGTCTGCCGGGGCAGGAGATTCTGAGGCAGGTACGGGGACTGGTGCGGAAGCAGGCACTGCTGAAGGAGCTGGAGGAGACACAGAAAGACAGACAAAGGTGTCAGTGTTAAGATTAATGGCAATATGGATCACCAACAGGAAGAAAATTTCCTTTACTAAAATCGTAAAAGTGATCAACGTTATTTATTAATCAACAAGTAGAAAATGAATGTGCCTTATATGACAAATTTCAATGCAGTGCATCTCCTACAGCTCTAATAAGTGTCCAAACGGTGCTGTATCCTGCCCATATCATATGCACCTTTCTGTGTTGGAGGCTGGGATGCTGGAGCAGCTGAACTGAGAGACTTCTTCTCTTTCTCACTTTCCTGTGAAGCCTTGTCATCTTTTTTCTCTTTGTTTTTCTTATGCTGTTTCTTCTCTTTCCTCAGCCGTTGCTTCTCCTCCTTGGTCATTTCTTTGCCTTCAACCTGTCGAGTGACAGAGTCAAAGAAAACGGTACAATTAGGTCATATATGTAAGCTAATATGAAGGTATGACAAAATCCAAGAAAAGACCAACACTAACCTTTGCTCGTTCAATTTCACCCTTCTTTTCGGGTCCATCTGTAAAACAACCAACAGGTGATCATATGGTTACATCAGTTTAATGCACACTTTGTTGGTAACAGGAACTGATGACAGGACCAGCCTGTACTTAGCTTTGGCTCCCTCAGATATAGTGACGCTGTTAGCTGCCTGTATGTCACTGAGCTGACTGGGTTTACATCGGGCTAACGACACCAGTCACCAAACTGGTTTGCTACCATCATCTTCACAGCAGAGTTACAACTTAAACCGGCTTTCTTATAATTATTTTGTTCATTTAAAAACTATTCGAAAAGATGATGCAATAACATTAGGATGTCTGACGTTAAACTGCACTGTTTAGCGTGCAACGCTAACGTTAGCACTGCTAGCATTTGGAAGGTCTGCTTTGCTAGGAGCCAAAACCAAAGACCACAAAACATGAATTATAAGTGCAAGACATTCTGTTGCCGCGCCCACAGTAAAATAACCAAAATATCTGGAAACAGATATAAAGTCCAGATGTTACTCGTTCCCAAACTCACCTGTCACTCCACTGTCAGCCATGTTTACGACGCCGCTTCGCTTCCTCTGCTCCTGCAGGAACTACAGCCGCAACAAATTATATCGCCCCCTCGTGGAGAAACGTAGTGCTGCCATAGCCTCTACTCCAGTGGTGTTTAGTTATTTGCTCCAAGTATATACTGTAAGTAGCCTAGCTTTCAATTGATTGCTCATCATTAATGCTTCTGTTGCTTATAAAAAATAAAAAATAAAAATAAACCATTCCCCAACAGCTCTCTACCCACCATGGACAGACACTTTCTTACAGTTTTACTCACATTTATTACATATTTTACTAACTCATCTACAGTGCCTAGTCAGCAGTTTATCAGGTAAACCCAGCTAAAACTAATGCAGTCTAATACAATAGTGCTGCAATAGTTCCTACATTCATGAAGATTATAATGTTCACCATGTGTTGAAACTGTTTTAAATAGGTGTTGATTCAAGTGTATTATCATTTTCGAGGTTGTGGTTTGTGGTGCTGTTAAATTGTATTGTGTCACATGGATGGGTATTTCTATTATATGTCCACCCAATTTATATCAATGAGAGGGGAACATCTCTATGTATAATGTAATACAGTTCAACAGCAGCAGAAACTACATCCTGCAAAATGATCATAAAGTTAAATCTTAAATCTTTATCTGATTCTAAGAGGGACCCTTTGGTCCTGATGGTTGAATCCTTATGCACTGCAAGTTTTGTAATTACTGTACAACCACCCCTTCAGCCTAGATACTTAAAATTGTCAACGTCAATCTTTTTTTGCAATGTCATACATCTAAGAGAAAATGGATCCATACAAAATACGCTTTCAATATTTCTTTTTTCATGATCACAATTTTGAAACTCTAATAACACATCATGCAGTTTATTATATCCTCCAGTAACAATGGAAGCATCACCTATTTAAAGGATTTTTCTGTTAGCAACTCACTTTATAATGTGTGAGTGAGCGTGCAGAGGTTCACTGCATTTTTCAAGGACACACGGTTGGGTGATGAAAATGGGTGTGTAATATGGGAATAAAAGTTGGGATTTGGGAGTTGGGAGTCTTCCTGTGGTGCGTTACTGGCAAGATCACAAAAGATCACTGAATGTAATTATTGTTATAGTGGGAATCATGGGTGCTGTCCATGGTTCTGAATTCTCTGGACTGGTATCGATGTACACTGTCAGACTCCGGACTGATATGACAAATGTAAAATTAATAAACAAACAACTAACCTAGTCATTTATTTTTAAGGGAATCAAGATATTCAGTTTAATCTATTCACACATGACATTGATGACATCACAAGCAAATCATACTTTTTATGCCTGCTTGTTGCTTGTTGTCAGTAGTTGTGACCTTACTTATTTATTATACTGCAAAAATATCTACCAATGCAGCTTTTATCAGACTAAACGTTTACAACTAAATGTTTCCCCCCTTTTTGAATATATAGTATAATTAGATTAGACAAAAGCTGTTTTACACTAAGTTAGTTTTAAATAAATCTCTAATAATCTGTGCATGTCCAAAACTGCACACATCTCTTCTTTGAACAATTAAAATTTAAAACAATTAAACAAATCATCCATCAAACATGCAAGGAAAAAGACTTTAGCTACAGTGAGCTGTTTTCTGCTGAAGCAGGTTATGTGTATTTTTCCCCTTTTTATTACCAGAATCATAAATGTATATCAATTAGGCCTGTTACATATTTTGTATCATTCTCCGATGAAAATCACTTGTCCAGTTTGCTTGTAAGGACATTTGACTCTCTGAATATGTTCTTGACAATTATTGCAATTTGCAAATGATTTGAAATTTGACACAATCCTCAGACATTTAAATTCACCACTGTCTGTTGTCAATAATCTTTTATTTGCTTTTTCAAACACACAGTGCCACACAGGAGACAACCGAGACCAAGCCGCCAAAGAAAAGACACAATCAACTGTCGACTACCACCTCCAGAGTGTGCAGCATTACACCCCAACCCCTCTGTGCCTTTGATTCCACGCTGGTGTCTGCTGACTGAATTCACGACGCAGTAGCTGGTTGAAGGGGACCAAACCTCACAGAAACACCTGACTTGGTTCCGTTTGACCAGCCACAGCAAGGTGTGTTGCTTCAGCTGCAAGAGGCAGAGCAAAGAGAGAGC
Source organism: Seriola dumerili (assembly GCF_002260705.1). Lineage (NCBI taxonomy): Eukaryota > Metazoa > Chordata > Actinopteri > Carangiformes > Carangidae > Seriola > Seriola dumerili. The sequence continues at coordinate 11,795,507 of NW_019174280.1, forward strand.
AGGAGGACGCATGCAGCGAGGAGGGGGGGGCAGAGGGAAGGGTACGAGGGTAGAGGGCACAGAAAAAGAGGGAAATGAGAGAGGAGAAAAGAGAAGGAATAGAAGGTGGGCGTCATCTGCAGGCAGTCAGGGCGACGTGTCCTCTTCAGCCTTACCTGATGGAACACAGAGAGAGGGAAGGGACATCAGTATTGATATAACCGGCACAGTTACAACATAGAAACGAGTGTCTCCATGTTACCAAGCAGAAAGTTCCTATTTAGGAGTTTGGGAAGCCTGACAGCCAGTGACATCGCCCTATTTCCTTCCAAACCCAGCCTACAGGAGCGAACCTTCACCCTCAGTGACAGCACCACATCTCCGCCCTCCCTCCCCGCTGCCTTTTTTGAGAGTCCTGTGGTTGCTATAATGGGTGACAGCTGTGGTCTGTCAATCCTCCTTGACTGTCAGCAGTTGGGGCAGGGCAGGAATTTTTCAAGAAGTCCCTGAGACCCGATCAGCGGCCCTGGGAGTAATGCTAACTGTACACGTGCCTGAGCTGAAGGAGAGGGAACAGGCCTTTCACCTGTTGCCTTGCCAGAAACACACACACACACACACACACACACACACACACACACGCACACACACACACACACACACACACACACACACACACACACACACACACACACTGACATCCCCCCTCCCAACTCATAAAACAGACAAAGGCGCGCTCAGACAATTGCACTAAATCCATCTTTCATAACTTGTCATTCACTTGAAAAAAAAAAAGTTACATAAAAACTAAAACCAGAAATGTCTCTTCTTCCCACTGTGGTTGGTGTTCATGACCCCTTGAAACCACACACTTCCTTACATTCCATAAGTGGTGTATTAATATGGGGATATAAGGAAGCATGTCCTCACAAGGGGCAACAACTGGATTCACCGCTCCTCGGACACAAAGCACCCTTTCATAGTCACAGATGCAGAGTAGCGGGAACAACCGGCTTAACAATGGTTAACTGTGACAGAAAGAGGGGAACACATGATGGCGGCTTCGATCATCTGCGCCACAGACTCACAAGAAATTTAGAAAGTATAGGAGTTTTGTTTGATGGAAGAAATGATGGGGAAAATTTCTAAAGTTTCATTTTTGTTGAGAGTGTGTTTTATTTTCCTACAGTTGCGTACTTGTAGGAGCAAAAATTACCGGGTTTCCAATCCTAAAAGAAAAATATTAACAGCATTGCTTGACCCTGACATCAAGCATTAGAACATTTAGGAGTAAGACCGGCAAATACCAGCTCTCTGATGGGAAGTGCCAATGTGATGATGATGAACTGTGTTTAAATAACTCTGGAGGGCGAGGCGAATACTAACTTCCAGCAGACAAAGGTCACAATCTGTGCTATTCCCTAAACATCATGCCATGCCAAGTCATGTCGATCACATCAACTGTGTAAAAATGTCCTTTGCAAAACTGTTTTAAGGTCACAATTGATAAACATTAATGTCAAAACGGCACATGTTTAAAATAAAACTGAGCTTGAGTAGAATCTTTATGTTTTACTCACCTTCCTTGATCTCTGTTGAGTCTCCTCTCCTTGGTTTTCTCGTGGCGAGTAGCTGGAGCAGAGCTGGAGGCCACAGTGGGTTCAGGCAGCCTCTCCTACACATTTACTGTCTATCTAGTGGTGACTCCCTTGATAAATCTGACTGCTGTTGTGTCAAACCAAATGGCCATTAGGATGCCCCTTCCCCCCCGCCCCCCAAAATTCCCTGATTCTTTCCTGTATCACACCTCAGCTTCCCCTCACCTGACAGAGGTGTCGGACTCTTCCAGAGCGTGTTGTGCTGTCGTAAAACTCAGAGAAAAAACATCTAACAACTAGTTTGACACCTGATTTTGCTCACACAGTGCTGCAAATCAAGGAAGCTGAATTTAAAGGAAGCACAGGGACTTAAATCCTGCTACAGCTGAATCTACAGAAAACCTTGTCACAGAGACTTTATCCACAAAAAACACACTATACAACAGTTTGTTGTAAAAAGTTTAAATGAAAAAAAAAAAAAACTATGACCAAAATGACTTTCTGTTCTCACGAAACAAAAACAAACAGACCAACCTTACTCCTTGTCCCTGGAGCTGCCCTTCCCTCCCATCAAAGCCCAAACTCATCTCAAACTATCCCTCCACTTCCTGAGATCCACCCCGCTCCTCTCCTCTCTTCACCTCAGCTCTCCTGCGATCAACCATCCTCCTCCGTATCTGGCCAGTGGATTGTGCCCACAACAGGCCTTGCAGATCGGCCTTTTCTATCCCGCCAGGAGCACCCCCCTCCACAGCGGCCTCCCACCTGTTGGTGTCCTTTAGAAGCCCGGGCCTCTCCTGCGCCTCCTGTCCGACCCAATCAGGGCCCTGACAGGGGGGAGCCAGCCTGTGAAATCACACCTCTCAGCTGTTCACACTGGGCTCGAGACACCCTACACCCCTGCCGTTCCTCTGTTCAGCCCCCACCCCACCATGCCTCTATTTTACACCGAATGTCAATGGCTCCTTTTTGGAGAAAAAAAAAAGAAAAAGGGAGAAAGAGGGATACAGAGAAACAAGGAAGCAACTGCATGATGGGCGTGTTTTATTGGGTTTGGGGCTACAGTCAGAACAGCAGTTACAGCCGGCCATGAGTCACAGCTGAAGCCAAGGTTGAATTTCATCCCAGTTTGGTTTCTGGGCTTCACTTTAGTTTCATTGTGTCATTTACAGTTTAGGAAAAAAAGTCACGCTCACTGTTTTCAAAAACATCAAGTCACCTCTGAAAGCCATTTTCAAGCCACTTTCACGTGACGTAATGATGACATGAGCTGATGGTCTATGTGGGGCTGCCGCTTCACCGCCCTCCAAATCTGGTGAATGCATTGATGAACTGAAATGTAAACCTCTTTTAATGAAGCACAGCTAATGATATGTGAGGAGTGTGAATAAGATATCAGTGTTCTTGTGGCACCAACAAACAAGTAATTCGTTCTCCGGTGGCCACAAGGTGACCATCTTATAAAACAGCACTGAGTGTTTTAGTAGCTACTTTTGTTGGATGGGAAAAATCAAAAGGAAATGTTAACATGTCCAAAATCTATCAGCTGTAAGAGTCAATGTCATCAGTGTGCTATAACAATTTCTCCATCAGCCGTCATCAACCATCTAGCCAGTAAGAATATGACTTTTTTTCATTGTACTTGCTGTTAATATCTTCTTAGTGATCATATAGAATGTGTAGATCCATATATGAGTGTTTTGAAGCATCTATGTGACCAGCAGTGATCACCAATACTGTAGAGGCAAATGGGCCGAGCTCAGGGGTTCATTTTCCTCTGCAGCAAGCACAAGCCGCTCCACTAAGGTCAACACCTGTGTTCTAAAATCAGCTCTGGGGTTGGGTGTGATAGGAACCCGGGCCTCATTCACAGAAAGCTCGAGCTCAGAGATGGGGGCTTACACTGAAACCTAATGCTCTCGCTATTTTCGAGGCACTCGCCGTCCACAAATAGCAACCCCATCGCATCTTTGTAGCTCCCGTTTTTCTCCGCCACAGGATGTTGTCTAAATTCGACAGTTGTTCAATATTTCCCATGGCCTGGGGCCAGGGAGTATCACAAATGCAACATTTCCACTAATGTCAGCTATGCGCCAAGGCCTTGCCAGATATATCTGGGTGCTAGGAATATCAGATGACTTTTGTTGTTGAGTGGATTCTTGGTCACTTCGCACCGGACACAATGGTTAAGACACAAATCATAATCCTGCTGTTCCTCTTAACGGGACAGCTGATCACTGTCACACACTGGCTCACAGGCCGAGGATGTGCCAACACACTGATCAGCCAAAGTGCCTCATCTAATCATCTGTTTCTCTTTCATCATGTGTCATGCATCATGCGAAAGATCTCATCTTACTCTGTGATTATTTATTTATTTTATTTTTTTAAATCTGTCAACCACTTTTCTATTTGAGTTCCAATCATCAGCCTGGTTGAAGTCCATTTCAAATGTCCCCCCCAAAACGCTCATCTAATGTATGGAGTTTGGTTCAGCGCAGGATTTCACTCCTTCATGAATCCACTGTGTCAGTTTTCAAGAACAATTAAGCCGAAATGTGAAGATGACCGCACAGGAGCTCAGCAGTCCGGTTGCATGTTATCTGCAAACTGGGTCAACATGGGTTATTTTTAACCCGTGTTCACATACTGGGGCCCCCGTTTGCTAATCACTTTGTTCCCCTCTGTCATACCCATCTGCCCCATTGCCAATGTCACAACAAACTTTTCTTGGCAGAAGGAAATAATTTCCCTCGGGGCAGCAGGTAGGACTTGGACTGACTCACCCCAGAGCAGTTTCTTCAACAGAGGATAGCATGGATAGCATCGATTGGTATAAATAAACTGGCAGCTGACACCAGACCAGGTCCTGCACATGCACAGGATGGGACAACCTCGCAGATTAACCCCTGTACTTTGGAGGAAACCCTGCAGGAGGTGGAGAGTTAACCTCACAAATCTCTTTAAACGTTGTCTAAATTTCATATTTTACTATCATAAAGATGTATTCCTAGGTTGGTCTTTAAGGTGAAGTTTTAACAAGTGTGTGAAAGATAAGTTATAAGTCATAACAAACCAAAGAGATGAGCAAACTATGCAGGAGACAAGATGAAAATAAAAGCTCAAATAAAAGGTTTGAATGGTTAATGATGCTACAAAAACAAACCAAGAAGTAAAACTGAGCTGCTTGATCCCAACAAAGATAAAAACAGATCTTTGCATGTTGCTAACTCATTATGTGGTCTGACTTTAATGCCACTCTCTGTCCTTCCCTGGGCACGCCAGTTGCCAGGACTGAGGTTGACACAGCTGTTGCAAAGGAGCCTGGTCCCGTGTGGTGAGGCAATGGAGCAGAAAGGTCAAAGGTCACCAGCATTTAGGCTAAAAGAGAGAACAGGTGATGGAGAGGTGAAGGCAACTCACTCCCGTGATTCACTGAGAGGACAGGAGGATTTCGACGGATGCTTTGAATTCAGGAGATTCAGGGAGTGGAGAACTGCAGCAGCCACAGACTTGAAGAATAAAGTGTAGATCTTATAGTGAAGAGCTTGAGGTGTTTGGTTGCAGTCTAACAAATTATTTCTGTGGTGTCTGTCTGAGCTAAAACTGATCTCAAAATAAAGAAAAAGGCACTCTGTCAGTTCTCATTCTGTCACACCACAGTACAAGGCTATGTGGTTAAACAAAAAGGTGGTCACTTTTGATTATATTATGTTTCATCTCAGGTAATGTCACACTCTTATTAGGCTCTGATCTGTCACCGAAGCCCCAAAAGGTGTTAAAACAGGAAACACATCCCTGTCTTTTCTCACCCGTCAAACAATTAAGACATAAAAGGAGTCTGGGTGTTACGCCGGGGCCTGCGTCCCCCTAAATGGCCCTGTTGTAGTAGACAGGCGGCCTCTGAGTGACCGGGTGACAGGTGAGCTGCTGCAATGTGGTGGATCAGCGTACAGCAGAGTATGCAGGTCAAAGCTGACTGTAGATTTTTCTCCATATGTTGCGGCTGTTACCGTGGAAGCCCTATCGTGACCCAGCATGAGAGACTGTTTCAAGTGTCGTGATAAATCAAGTTTATTTACATAAGATCCTGATTGTAATAACATTCTCATAGGACTTCACAGGCCCATGATAAGTGCCTGTATTTGCACTTATAGCATGATTTTAATATACAGCAGTACGAGCATTTCGTATAAAACACTGGTTCATTAAAGCCTTGCATCATAGAAGAAACTGAATTCTGCAGTCAATGATGATACACATAAAAAGTGCGGAGCGTAATCTCACTATATAAACTACATGAACATAATACAAAAAAAATAGGATAATCAGATAGTTACATTCAGGTAGAAAGGATGGAAACTAACTCACAGCCCACATACACCTGTGTGTCAAAATACCTGTGCATTATTAGTGAAGCGTAACATGTGTATATCAACATGAATATGCATACAAGCTGATTCAGTACCGTAGACTGCCGATCCAATGCACTGCTGAGGACTGAATATGGTGGTAAACCGGAAATCCAAATGTTTCACTGTATCAGCTCATATAATGCCTTCCTCGTTATATTCTCAGGGGTTTCTAGGATAGAACAAAGTAATGTTGGTGTCAGTGGTGGAAGAGAGATTCAGATCTTTTACTTAAGTAAAAGTAGTGATACCACAATAATACCCAACAACACGTAAAAGTCCTGCAGTCAAAATGTAATCAAGAGTATTAGAATATAATCAGCAAAATGTACTTCAAGCCTCCATGAGTTATTTTTATTACATATTATATTAAAGAGTTATTATATTAAGAGTTAACCATGCATACATTTTAGCATTGTGGCTGGTCAAGTTTCAACAACTTTATACTGTTGGTGAGTTTAACTCGTATCACTGGATCAGATTTTATAAGATGATCATATGTTTTTGGTTAAAAAAATCTTGATCTGAGAAACAGCCAGGGACAGTAGTTGACAATTAAATGTAGCAAAGTGAAAAACACAAAAGTAGATGTATAAAGTAGCATAAAACAGATATACTGAAGTACAGTGCTTGAGCAAATGTACTCAGTTACATTCCAGCACTGGTTGGGTTTATAAGCAGTTGTTGCCCTGCAGATGAATTTCCTTGAAAGAGCAGCTCCATTTAAAGCCAAGTAAATATTCATTAATAATTAATGTATTATTTGAAACTTTGTTTTTATACTGCAGACAAATTTCACATCTTTGCATATTCAGTTGACCTGGCCTGCCCTAGAATTTGCAATTAATAAGAGCATTTAATTATCATTAATTAACACCCAGTTACACAGTCCTGTCCAGGAACCTTCCTCAGTTTACAGGAACCAATACAACATTTGCTCCCTTACTGTCTATTACAAAGGAGATATATATATATATATACAGTGGTGTAAAGTGCTGCATCAACAATCACACAGGCTTGATATCATATGTTATCAACACAGTATATATTTCTGATACAGTTCCACAGGAGCTTCACACAGAACCTCAAAACTTTGTGCGCCTTCACATTAAAATCTTTTCCCTGATAGTATGTCGAACACATTTTCACATGATCCGTTACTGTGGCTCCTGGTGGAAGAATGAATGGGTAGCAGTCTATGGACACCCAAGAGCCTGTGGGGGTCGTCACTCAGCTGCTGCCCGACTCCCACCAAAAGGGAATGACAACTGCAGGAGAGCCAGCAGCAACAGCAACAGCAGCAGCAGTCAGCAGCAGCGGTGACACCGAGATAAAACAGAGATGGGGCTTATGGTGGGCAGAGAGAGCGAGGGGGTGGGTGAGCTGAATCAGCCGCCCAGCTGAGGATGTTTAAAGCAAGAGTCAGCGGTGATCAACGGTTGTCTCTGTTCTGTACAACTTGTCTGTTTTCCCTCTGAAAACTTTTTTTTTTTTTTTTTTTTGGGAAATAATCATTTGCTAAACAGATAAAATAATTCTCCAGGTCTTAATGGATGAAGAATATAGAAATCATCCTGGACTACAGATTTCATGGCGGTCACAGAATCTGATTTCACCCATGGGCCATTTGTTAGACACTGGGAACACTATTATATATAAATATCTATTATCATAATTACAATATATCCTTTTCCATGGTTCAAGTCCATGTTCTCCACTCCATTTTTACAGTTTTGCCAGGCTCATGACAAGCAGCTGTTGTCGAGGGTTAAATTATTTTTGACTTGAGACCTTGATCACACCATTTACAAACAGTTGTTACGCGTCATCCTGAATCTCTACCTCCTTATTTCCTGTCAGCTCTCGGATGTGTGCTGTCTCACTGAGGCCAAAAGGTCCCTGTCTCTGCCCTTATTTTGCTCATGATACAATAATACTCTGTGTTATTGTGTCAGACCCATTTCGAAGATGAAACGCAGTGCTAACTGGCATTTAAACTAACGCGACTGGATGCCTGTGTAATTGCGATCAGGCCCGATTGCTGCGTATCTTGTCATTTGATGATCTTGTTACTGTCTCCTTCTCTCTGTTGCATGTGCTCAGTCCTCGGTGTGTGGGCTCAGAGAAGACGATGGGCAGCTGTATGAAGCAGTCATTGAGCAACTGCAGTCACTAACTGATAGAGGTACAGCACATTAGTACAAGCTATAACTATAATAAAATGAAAGCTACAGTAATGATGTTCGACATTTAGTTTTTTAGTATTTTAAGTTACCATCATTCCCTCCATCATGGTCATCCTAACCATTACCTTTATTAAAGACCTTGTATAATAATTGTAAAATAAATAATAACACAAGACCTAGATGTTTTATACTGTATATAAGTATATAGATTTTTAAGCTATATTCTCAAAATGTGTCCGATTCAACCCCACACCCACTCAACACCTCCTCTCGTCCTCTCCATCCCCCTCATGGGAGGTAACAGCTGTGGTGTCACCCCGAGTCACATGACATGGGCAGGTGGGAGAAACCTATGTGGGACATCCATCCCCCCTTTCTTCCCTCCTATTCTCTCTCTCTGAATGTCAAACCTCACACACACACACACATACACACACACACACACACACACACACACACAATCTCCTCTTTTCAAGGGTGTGGCCATTTTGTATCGCTGGAATGTGCTCCGTGTTTGTAACTCATACTGTATCTCTGATCTCCCACATTGATGAAATTCCACAGACAAAAATCTCTCCCGCTCTTGTGCCTGCTTGTAGCTGCTACGTCGCTGGTTCTCCCCAGAGACTGGCAGCTACAAGAGAGAACATCTATTCATGAATGGTCCTCCACATAATCCCTGACCTTTCAGCTCTGTGACTCTGGTGCTCTGAGAAATCTTATTTACCCTAGTGTACATATTTTGTAATGATGATAAAGATCCATTCATTCACATATTTTGGCACTGCTGCTAAAAAAAGAAGCAATTTAAAGACAGGATTTTACATGCAGATGTGGTTGATTTAAAAATGTGCCAACCCACCATTGGTGAGAGCATAAAATATGTGAAGACATACAAAGCCAAATGGAAAAGACTTATATTTGCACAGGGTAATGATAAAGTGATTGAACCAACTGAAATGATTGACATACTTCTGTGTACTTAGAGGCACGCTCTTCTTTTCCACAGTTTTACTGAGGCTTTCAATTCTAGTGAGTTTTTATCATTTAAATGATTTGGTTTACTTAGTGGATAAACCACTCAGTTCATAGTAGTATTAGAGTATATAATGGAGGAGAAGAGAATTTAAAAAATCCTAACTGCAATAAGAGATAATGTTTTTTAGAAAGATAACTGAAGTTTAATTTTTCATTTTGTTGCGCCTGTTAATCGTCTTTGCATCCTCAGTCTTTACTTGATCCGTTTCAGGATGCTACTTTTGCTCCTGTTTATAATGACTGTGGGTCAAAAATTGAATACTGCAGTGATATACTGTATGCACTATGAAGCAGAAATTACTTTGCAATATATTTTTCATTATAACTTTCAAACTTTGCATGGACAGCTGCGCATTATATCACTTAAAAAAAACTGATAATAAATAAAGTTGTGATTTTTTAATAGGGTGTAAATGGAAAAGAAGAATGGCAAGTCAGTGCAGTGTTATTGCACTGTAGGACTGAGACTCTCATTTAGGAGTTATTATATATCCACCCTGCCACGATGCCCTTGTGCAAGGCACCGAATCCCACCAATGCTCCATGACCACTGCTTGGTTATGACCTGTGCCTTTCTGTGAGGGGGCAACCATTACTTATTCATCAATCAAACAATATTAATATGCGTTTAGTTAATTTATCGTTGGTAATAGTTACATTACGTTACTGTCATGCGCAGCCATTTTTATTTGGTGTCACTCTCTCAGCGGGAACATGTTGTGCTCGCTCAGTTTCTGGGGACAGTATTTACAGACGGACTGCCCCGTGCGAGGAGTCCATCAGCTAATAATCGCATTTTAACGTTAAACTAGATTAAATATTACAATTCAACAAGTTTAAAATGAATTGTACTTGGGTTAGGGGTTAGGGTTAATTAATTGTAAAGTAACGAGTTTGTATTTGCTACAACATGGAGACGCCGTGTTTTGCTGCGCTTTCCTCTGCAAACTGACCATTATTTTGGAAAACAGACATAACAGAGGTTGGTAACTGTAACTAACTCAGTACTGACTTGTGGTTAATATTCACGAGCTTGAACAGTTAAGCTGTTTGAGGTGCATTACCAGCAGTGCCGTAATGGTAAAAAAAAAATCCTCCAGCGCCGTGTCGTTTACACTTCCTTAAGTTCAATTTATTTAACGCTAAATCGATGTAGTTTCAGCACAAACACTTGCACCTGTGAGCAGTTAGCTACATGTCTACTGTTGACAGTGAAATGTCTGTTCTCTCTGTAGACAATGACACTGACAGCTGGTCGCCTTTCCAAAGTGCTGCAGCTCACCCTGGCGGTCGTCAAACCGGACGCTGTGGCTCATCCTCTGATGTTGGAGGTCAGCTCACACTCCCTCACTGTTACTGTCTGTTAGTGCTGCTGTGTAACTGCTTCTCAGTGTGACTTCTTTTGAACGGAACTCATTCAGGTACACTACATTAGCAGTTTTATCTTATATTTTAAAGGGCTGCTGCTGTCATAAGTCTTCCAGAGTGAGCAATGTTGTCAGATAAACATTTTGTAAATATATAAGCTCAGTTCAGTTTTTTTTTTTTTTTTGGACATTTCAGTACATGAGGATTAATCTATCAGGGGGCCCTGGAGCAAAAAACTTGTTATCGGACCCCTATTTGTCACCCACTTTTCACCTACAGTCCTCTGTGCATTGTACTCTGTATTGCAGGGAGAGGGGAAAAACAATCTTATATTAGCTACTTCCATCTGAAAATAAACGATCCTGCCAATATTCTGTAACAACCCTTCCTTACATAATATGCACACAACATAAGCACAACATACACGACGACTAACAGTCCACTAAACATATTATTATCCATCCAGTCCAGTTACTTGAATGCAAACATTTTACGTCATTTAACTGAGTTCCACAATTTGACTTCACATATGGAAATACAGAGTGAATAATAACAGTAAATTGAGGTTTTGTGCACCTTATTTAGACAGTTGAATAAACCAAGTGTCTTTATATTTCTATTCATTAATACATTAATTCAACAAAATAATCCCATGGAGTGGCCTGTTTGTTCATGTCACTTAGCCTACTCTACTATCATCTTTATTTAATTCAACAGTAAATAAGCTTAATGTATTGTATCATAATTTTGTCTGTTAAGTGTCATTCCTCTGGCAGGTGTAACAGATGGTATAATAATATCAAAATGCTGCCCCTTTCCTTTTTAGCTTCCTGGAAGAACTCTGTACACAGTACCCTGCACGTTGTTATGATCCAAATATATTTAGATGAACAATCGTTTACTCAGTATCATCAGCTACAGTGTGGCACAACAAGGTCAAACTTTTTTCTTGTTTTTTTCTCTCAGGCTCTTCACCAAAGAATCCTGGAGAACAACTTCATCATTGTTAGATGCAAAGATCTGGCGTGGAGGAGACAGGACTCGGAGAGGTTTTACGCTGAACATTCAGGTGAGAATAAAACTCATCTGTGTTCAGTACTATTAAAATGAACAAAGAGAAACAAATGAGTCAGCAGCCTGTTTTAGCAGATATGTGTAGGTTAAAACCAGTGATTCATCCATCACTGTATTGTTTGAGCAGCCACACTGAGAGGGAAAAACAGACTCTTGTCCTCAGTAAGGATCACTGAGAGTAATTTCTGATGACGGTTCAAGTCAGGCAGTGAAGTACAGTGTTTAAAACCTTCAAGATTTTAAGTCATTTAGAACCAAAAACTTGTCGTAATCCCACTTATTTTGCTTCTCAGGGAGATTCTTCTATCAAAGACTTGTTGAATTCATGTCAAGGTAAGCCTTACTTCACACTGACAATATTAAATGTACAAATCCTAAATCGTGACACCGGTGGTTCATTGCATGTGTAAAACTATTCTTGCTTTTATGCCTTTGCATAAATGTGGATTTCTGTCTGATAGTTTTGAAATGGAATAACAAGGAAATTTCCATATGCCATAACCCACCGGACTGGCACAGAAAAAGCTCGCCTCGGTTGATGGTGCTCCTATTTCATGCTCAGCGAGTCACCAATAAATCATTTTCTGAAACTTCACAACAGGAGTTTCAATCATCAGCGGACTGCCAAGTGTAGCACAAACACCCCATGGGGCAATTGTCTGAAAATTGCCATGCAGCCTGCTCACAATAGCTCCACATGCGGCAAACACCCACTGGACAGAAAAAAAAAGTGCTTGTAATCACGTTGTCATATTTGTCTCGTCAGAGCAGTGAATTGGTAGTTGCCACAGCAACCTTTCTCTGGGTGTTTTTGGAAACCTAAGAAGCATTTTAAGTGTTGTCAGCTCCAGTTGGCATTGTGTCTCTAAAACTGATAAATTGATACCTGCGCATGCCGGATACGTATGTGTGTCTGAGCTCCCTCTGGAGTGAATATATTCGATTTGTATGAAAAGCCTTTTTTTTGTCTTCCAGTTAAAATGAACAGTGTGTAGGATTTAGGGGAATCTAATAGCAGAACTGGAATATAATAATCACAATTATGTTTTCATTAGTGTATAACCACCTGAAACTAAGCTTAGAATGAGACCTTCAAATCTATACAGGGAGTGCGTCCTCTTATGCGCCCGCCATGTTACACCGCCATGTTTCTACAAAAGCCCAGAACAGACAAACCAAACACTGGCTCCAGAGAGGGACCGTCGCATCTCTACGCTACCTCAAGGCCACTGTAGCTTCTTCTACACGCATAGAAAGGGAAGGGGGAGGGATGAGGGGGAGGGGTATTCAGTTGGTTGCAATCTGTAGCCTCAACGCTAGATGCCGCTAAATCCTACACAGTGGTCCTTTAAAGCCTAGAAAGCATCCAAAGCTCTGTGTGTAACAGCCACACACAGCTTTGACTCTCTAACATTTAACCTTGATTGACTACTCAATCAAACTGCTGTCGAACTCTTTGCCGCAGTGGGCCGATGCGTGCGTACATTTTAGCCAGAGAGGATGCCATTCGTCACTGGAGAGAACTGATGGGACCTACCAAAGTGTTCAGAGCCAGATACACCTCCCCTGCCTCCATCAGGGCCCAGTTTGGACTCACGGACACACGAAACACAACTCATGGCTCAGGTGGGAAATATCTAGAGAAACAGGTTTATGACATGTCTTACACCCCATGCATTATCACATGGGCTGTCAAATCACACACTACAATTTCACCAGGTTTAGCTTTGGCGTAGAATTTCTTTATCGCTGTAATTATATGGCCAAAACACAAATAGCGATACTTTTAAACATTGCAGAAAACTTAAATTATGATTTTTTTTTTTTTTGCTACAATAGTGCATTGTAACACCTGTCTTAATATTTGCATGAAATTAAAAAATTATATATCAGTTATTCATATTACATTTTATTCAGTAGGAGACTGTTGAGTGTTTTAAAGTTCTCAAGGGTTTTATTATTCAACAATATATCCAGTGTGACTTACATAGAAGTCTTAGGACATTGCAAACCCAGTACTTCCAATAACCATTTTCATACATATATATCATATATATATATATTTTTTTTATCATTTCTCCAGATTCTGTTGAGTCGGCACAAAGAGAAATCGGTTTCTTCTTCCCAGACTTCTGTGCGGACGAGTGGATGGAGAAAGAAGAGCCATTGTTCAGATCTGGACAAATCCAATTTGACCATCAAAAACAGATCCACACGCTTTCGGCGCAAAGCTGATCCCAGAGCTGCCGCTGTGGTCACTGATCTACAACATACTGTCAGGTCAAAGACATAAGCGTAAAGATTCTGCCATTGTTTATACTTTGCTCATAGAAAAGCTGCCAGAGCTGACGCTACACGCTTTATGTAATACTGTGAAAGTGCATGTTTGTCAATCACCTCAGCTCCTCAAAGTGCCAATGTGCTCATCCCATGTCTGTGGTATTAAAACAGATTTTCCTTCCATGCCATGTGTTGGCATTTAAAATAAGGGCCATGTGTATGTTTTTGTTTTATTTATTGTCATTATAGAAAACACAAGTGACTAGATAAGAAAACCAGACACTGCATTGTACAAAACAACACGATGTAGTCAGACAGTTTTACATTATCATCACAAACTCCTGTCCAGACGTCACTGTGAACAGTGACGTCGTCGTTATCAGTTTCCTGAGCCATTCAGATTGTAGCACAGCAGCGACTACCTGTTGTGTCCATGTCAAATGAGGAAACAATAAAAGTTTTATGCTTTCTGAATACTCAGTAATGTTGCATAACACCTGTAAAGATACCTTTAGACATATATTTATTCTCAAAAGCATCTTAAAATTAAGATTCTACTTCACAGAAATTTGAATGTGCTAAATAATGATGAAAACAGGCTGTCTGCTGTGATATAATACGCGTTCTTCATTTTGTTTTGGTCTAAATACTGTATGTACTCTAAAATGTCATATTTTGTATTTTCTCTTACCAAACTAGCAAACAGTGAAACGTTGTAACAGGCACCATAGAAATACATCTTACAGCATTAAATATAATATGGCCTAGTCAAAAATGAGAAAATGAGCCGGGTTAAATTTTATGACAGTCTGAATTTAAGTGTTCAGAATCTCCGGCAAAGTCACACATCCTTCTTGTGCTCCCTCAGCCTTCAGACCCATTACGTCTTCTCCACAAAAAAATATTCAGTTAATTTATTTCACAGTCATCGTTTTTCTTTGGCTTCTTCCAGTTTCCCCTGCTCTCAAGGGTTTTGTGCGGACACCTGTTTTAGAGATTCCACAGGTTTCATTACCTCGTAGGTGGTGAGGGACTTCTTCACCTTTCCGTTCTTGTCCACCTGATGGATGCTCTGTGTCACTGTGATGGTCACCTGCTTGGTCGACATGCGATTGTCCTGCCATTTTGTCTGTTAATGGTGAAGAATGACGGATGAGACGTAGTAAATATGTGATATTAACACTTGTGTAAGGTTTGTTTAGATTGCAGACTGTGGCATGAAAAGGGGGCATTTGTGCTATGTATATTTCTTTTTATTGTTTTGTCTGTAATATGTGAAAATGCATGTTATAATTTCCCACAGACCACGTTGATGTTTTCAGATGTTTGTTTTATCCAGTGAACAGTTCAAAACCCAAAGATATTCAGCTACTGTCATGTATGACCAAAATAAGCATCAATATTCTCACATCTCAGAAATGGAAACATAAAATATTTAAACTCTTGCTTAAAAAAATGAATAAAACAATTATTTGATTATCAAAATGGTTGCATCTTACTTTTCTGTTCATGTGTCAGCTCTAAATGTAACATATGAGCAGGACATAAAAACAAAAAAATAGTCAACCTTTTACCCACAAGGAAGTCTCCCTCAACTCATAACTTTTACTCAATGAGTGAAGAGAAGAAAACAGAAAAGAAAAGGTGCCTTGATGCTCTGAATTGACCTGCAGCGTTTAAAAACATCAGGGAGAGACTTACAATCTCTTCAGTGTGTAGAACACTTCGGCGCTGCACTGTGGTGCCAGACGAAGGCAACGACTCCTCTTTGGGCGGAGAGGCCAGGATTGCAGGAGGGCTGCTGGGTTTCACATCATTCAGACTGGCTTCCGACACGGCGGAGCAGACCTTCAGATACGCCTGAGCAGGAGGAGGGAGGCCGTCCTCAAAGAAATCTGGAACTGAAACAAAACTAAATCTTAGATTTGACTCTTGTTTATCATTACAACCTATTGAACCTTGAACAAATCAAAGCCCTGTGTTTACTGACTAAAAAGAATAAGGTCATCCCTTCAACTAATGGACCAAACGTAGTTCATCTGCAAACAAGGCAGGGATATCCAGACAGCAGTCTGATTAATCCCAGTCAGGCAATAATAAAGCAAAATTGAATATGAGAAAAACAAACATTCAGGAGGCTAAAGAACAATAAATAACAGGGAAAAAGTATTGTACATCAATTATCATGGAGGAGATGGATGAAAGAATCAGAAAGCAGATGAGATGAGGCAGGTTATGGCATTTACCCATAATAATAATAATAATAATAATAATAGTAATAATGATAATGAGAGAACTCCTTCAGAGATGATTCATATTATCTAAAACCTGGAATTAGCAATAATACAGTTAATAATAAAAGATGATCTCTAGAACATCAGGGACTGACATTAAAACAAATGCTTTTCCTTACAACTTCTGGAACAGCATAATTGTTCATTATAAATTAGTAATACAGTCTCTCAGCTTTGGGAGACCGTGGCATCTCTACATGTGTACTGAGCTGTTGGTTTCCTTGAGTATTATTCTCTCATTAGTCAAAGGTCAGAGCATACAGACAGCTTATAGGTGCATTACTGCTGCCGCTGAACTCATTACACCACAGTCTAATCAATTATGGAAAACCACTCTGATTATCAGCCTGAAATGTTATTTAATGTGCACATCATATACATATTATGAAGCCAGTATTTTGATATAATCTTTGTGGTTACCAGTTGCTGATTAATTTGGACAATTCTGGACCTGTTTCATCTCCTCAGAGGCTGCTCAACTGAATTCGTCTTCACAATTACATCAAGGCTCCTTTGCCTGCATTCACTCACAGCTGTTGCCATGAGAGCCAAGTCCTGTTTGAGCACACTGGCTTTTGATGTAACCTATTATGTCCATTTACTGATTCATCTCATGTTGGCTTCAAAGAAAACTGCAAATGTAAAAGACAAATTAACACACAACAAAAGGTTTGTAGCCAGATCCAGCTGTTTCTAAGCTGGACGCAGAGGTACGAGAGATGAACTGCGCACCAGAAGAACAAAGGTTTCCAGAGAAGATGTTTTATCAGTCACCTTTATCTTCCTTATATCATGCTCAACCCTTAACTAGACATTTAAATTTTCCTTCTACATAAAAGTTTCTCTATTGTTTTTATTTTTTATTTTGAAAGGGCCATGCACAACCTCTAGAGGTATTTAACGTGAAAAAGGAAACTGTTACACCTACAGGATTTGTACTGCAGACAGACTAACACTGACTGTATAGATGTGGCACCCTTCACTTTGATGTTCAGTGTGAAGCAAAGACCACTCACTGTAAACCCAATATGACTCCAGCCTGAACTCTGCCAGCCCGGTGTGAATAACAGCCAGTATTAACAGCCCCACTGATCCAAAAACTTAAACGTATCAATGAAAATACAGTAGGTTTTTACTGCATGTATTTAACTATAAAAGACACATTTAAGGGTGCAAGAGATGAAAGCAAACATAGGATATAGTAATTTAAAAACAGGAAAAAGACGATTGTAATTGCAAATGCATTGTGTTCCAGCAGTGGTAATCTAATAAACCATGAATGTATTATTCATCTGTTCAGCAGTTAAATGACTGCCTATTCCTGTTAGCAGATCAAGTATCAAGTATTCGTTCACCCATCCACTCAGCCATAATTCATTCTTCTTACCGGGGCAGAGTGTTTTCTCAGAAGCGAAGCCGGCCTCAGAGTTCTCAGAGGTGATGCTCTGGATGGACGACAGGGGGATGTCAGTGTCTGTGCTGGTCAGCCAGGTGGACTCTGTCTCTTTAGTCCAGCTCTCCAGGTAGCGAGGCTCCAGAGCATCAGTCCTGCTCCCCCCACAGCCCATAGCGCTGCCTCAGGGCTACTTCACTTCCACTTTTGGACTTTTCTTCAGAATAGAAAAACAGATTTACAATGGATTTCACTTTAATCAGTTTAAGATGTGACACTGACTCAGCGAAGTGAATGTGTATCTTACCAGTTTCTCTCCTTTTGAAAGAAAGAGCGCAATTATATAATTATGCAAAGACAATTTTAATCTTCAAATAACATCTAACCCTGCTAAAAAATAAAGAAAAGTAAGACCAATAAGTAAATTAGTCATTAACATAATCATAATAAGAGTAAAAACACTGAGTATTAAGTTATTTTTTCTCTCTTTTTACGATTACGCATGAATAAATTAAAGCTAATCATCAGGTTAACAGTTTTAAAGTCATTGTTGTTCCAGATTCTCAGGTGAGCGGTTTGGCTGCTTATTTGTCTCATCTGATGATGTTGTTTAGACTGTGTGTTGGAAAAAAAAAAGAAATTGGGAGACCTCAGCTTGGGCTTTAGGAATCTGTGACTGGCATTTATCCATTTATTTATTATCTATTTTTACCATTTTCTGACATATCATAGATTAATATAGACTAATATGACTGATAAAGAAAATAATCCGCAGATTAACTGATGATATACTATACGATAACACTATATACTGTTTACATTTGGACTTTTGACCAGATATTCTCTCATAGGACACGACCAACATGAACAGTAGGATACTCACAGCACAGCACACAGCTGTGGGACACACCGAGTGCCCTCATATGATTGATGATCAGTCAAAGAGTGGGTTAGGTGGTCCCTCACAGTCACATTTACATTTATTCATGAGCATTTGGAGGCAGCATCTTCTAATTGTCAATCAGGTCAGGGAGTCAGTTTCACACAGGAGCCTGCTGATCATCAAAACATGTAGTCACCTGTAGGCACAGGAGAGAGGGAGAGAGACTGTGCCAGTGAAGAAACGGCGTCCTTTTGTCTTTTTTATTTTTTTAAGTCACTTCTAGAGACGTACTTTAATTGGACAGCACTGAGAATCAGTGCATCTTGTAAAAAATCTGAAATCATTATGGTACAAAGGGATCTTCAGCCTAACCATCCTTTAATCATCAGAGTGGCTTACTGAGCCTATTTAACCGGCTTCTCCTTCAATGAGATGCTGGTGAGGTCTCACTTTATATTTTTACTGACGCACTGACTCACGATCAGGCCTCCTATACATCATTTTATCGCCTGGTTTACTTATTCAGTTGTCTTTCCCCGGAGATTTGAGGGAATCCAAATGAACAGCAGTGCACAGGCATTATTACCTATTGGGTAAAAGCATTGGTTAAAACGCAGTACACGCATATGGACCTGTCATGCATTAACAATAGCTCTCGCACCACTGCCCTCGGCACAGGCCGTGAGGAAATAACCACCGACAGCGTTAGATAAGTAGAAACAAACAAACAAACAAAAAAAAAAAAAAAGGAGGGCTGAGGGTGTTTGACACAACAACGACGCAGTTTACTGCAGCTAACGCAGAGAAAAAGACACGCCACAAGTCAGACATGATGGTGGAGGCTTACTGATGATGGTGTCGGTCTCGCCCCGGCGCTGCTCCGCTGCTCCGCGTCGTCCGCCTCACGGACCCGTAACATGTTGTCAAGGATCACTCTGCTCCGGTCGGTTACAGACCGCGCGCCCGTCCGCTCCGTCATGCCATCCTCCGCCACCACCAACACCAACACAGCACAGCACAGCGGGGCTTATGAGAGACACAGTGAATGTTAAAGTCATTCAGCCTCTTGTCATGAAGATGAGGAGGTAGGCTACCCGTGCCTCTAAATTAAAGTACAATGAAATTACCTCAGCTGTTGCCAGGTAAACTTGGAAATAACACCTGCTGGTCCTCTGTGGTTCTTGTGCTCACTGTCATCCACACATGGGTTTTCTGTTTGATATCCATTAAGGACATTGCATTTCGACTCAGTGTCTTTTATTAGTTGCCGATTAATGTCTAGCTATTTAAACATTAAGTATATAAAAACATTTCAGAAACACAATTAAATGCTGGTTCCCTTTGAGACACTAAAAACACAAAAACTTCAAGGACTGAGGACTTGTCTCCCAGAATAATATTTGGTTCATAGTTCAAGCTTGTATTGAGCTCTTGTCCGGGTTGACTTTCAAAAAGAAGTTCAGGGTTGCTCAAAAGTACTTCATCCAGATGTGCAGGCCTACAGTCGCACAGGTAACCCTCTGGCCCAACAAGTCTCCAATGCCCCTGAAACACCAATAAAATGTTCCCTACTCTGACCACAAGGGGACAGTCACAGCCCACCCCTGCACTCCTGACTGATTCCCATATTCTTCATTAAATAGGGTTTACGTTGTAAATATTTAAATAGATTGTGGTTAGTTGTTTGGTATACTAACTCTAACTAAAATTTAACTAGCTAATTAACTAAAATCTAACTAAATCTTAGTTAAAAAAAAAAAAAATCCACAGCTTCTGCACACTGCCACAAGTCAAGAAGTTGCTGGATCCGGTAAATGCAAAGATTTCAAAGCATCTGCTCGCTCACACTCAGTGCAGCCATGCGGTTTATTGTCTGTGCTTTCAGTCACACAGACCTGTGTCAGAGCTGGTTTATCTCTAAACATCAAACAAATGTGAATCCAGGCTTTTCAATAAGTAGTGTCCTGAGTGTGTAGCCTAGATAAACAGTCCCATGTCAAAGGACAAATAAAGACAAAGAGGCTCTTCAAAATTGAAAAAGAAACAATTCGTTAAATGTGCAAAAGGGGAAAGAAGGTGGAAAATGTTTTCTCATAGGATCATTGTCCTAATATCTAAAGCTGAAATCAAAACACATAGAAGCAAAGATTACTGATGAGGAACATTTTTAATATATATCCACATGGAAAATGTCTGTAAAATAATTAAAGATGCATTAAATGCAATTAACTGTGTTACACTCTCTTGCATCAGATCAGACATATTCTTCAAAAGTGTAAATTAAATCCTCGGTTGCTCTGTGTGACATGTGATATGCAGGAGAAGAAGCTCTATATGTGAACTGTTAAAAAACAAATGGAGTTCTGCCACACTGTGGTAATATTCATTTTACCACAGAGTTGTTTCTTTCCTAAAACTGCATTTCATTGATTGCCTGTGAAACTTGGCAGCAAAATTGCACATTCATCACACCTCTCTTCTGTGGTCAGTCTGAATTTTTGATTTCCCACAATGAACTGAAGGAATAATAAACACCATCTTTCCTTTTTCCTGCTTTACTGAAGCGACTGCATTTGAAAAATACGAGAGCTCTGCTCGTGGAAATGAAGGTCATTTATTCCTGGTGCATCAGCTGCCAATAAACCACATTAGGAAAAACAGAAGAATGGAGCTTCAAAATGGAAGATCAATTCACTAACGGTGAAGCTCACCACTTGTTCCTGTCATACAGCAGTCTGAGGGAAAGATCTAATCTGCAACAGTATACAGTACATGCCCTGGTCAATTAGTGGTGACCACCTCCAATGAGTGCACACACTATGAATCAATGTTTTTCAGTTCTTTCAAGTCGTCAACACTTGACTTGATGCACAAAACACTTAAAAATACAGGTGTTAAAATAGGATTTACAAATTATCAACCCATGGGAAGGAGCAGTGTGTAAACTCTGGCCACTACATTACATATTTCTTCACTAATGGACAGTCTGTAATGGAGGGAAAGACACTGACAAGATGATAGAAGAGCACACTGATTCCTGAGCCATGACCCCCCCCCCCTCCATTTTATATACAGTCTGTGCATGAGCTGAAAAGTAGAAACACAGATGTTTCATCCAAGTAGACAGTGGATTCTGCTTCACTGTGGGGAATTACCAAAAATGACTACACCGCCAATTGCCATTTAAATACATAATTCAACCATTATTTCTGCACAGGTCTGTCAGGATCTGAGCTGAAAACAAAACCCTGGGACTTCCTGCGCTCAGTCCTCGCCTCCCCCCCCCCCTTCTTCACCCAGCTAATGAATCTCGCATCCTGTGGACAGTCAGGTCAATATGAGGCTGGGCAGCTTTGATTTGTATGTCCTGCCCCTCTGTCCTATTGGACTACTGGTCAATAGGCCTGTCTTCCCATTAACCTGGCGATTAATGTGGCGAGCTGCCAAACACTACACTGTCATGAGCCCTCGGCGGTTTCAGCTGCATACGAGGACGCGTGCTGCTGAATTATATAGAAATTGTACTTTACATCAGGTTTATCTCATGCAGCAGCCTTCCTCTCGATGTGAGCCAGTCTGTGACACACTTAGCAGAGAGGTTTGTCTTCTGTCTTCTGGGGCAAGTCATATGAGTCTTCATATGCAAATTACAAGTTGATACAAATCCCATATGTATCTAAATGATGACTACTCAATCATACAGCTTTTAAACATTTTACGTTGAAAGTTGTGTGTTTACATATGTGAGTGCAAGTTACAGTCAAGTAATGAAGTTATAGGCCTACGATTTAAAGCTGCACTAATCACTATTTTTATATGAATAATGGATGAAATGAACTACTCGCATGTAAAAGAAATCACTTGCAGTGACCAATCCACAGAGAACTGTCACCCAGCTCTGCAGTTCCTCAGCTTTGTGAAGTGTTTTAGCATCTTTAAGCTCATTATTTTGGTATTTTCAGCCCTCGACTTTAGTGTCTTCATTCACTCTCAGCACTCTCATCAACTACTGTATATATCACTACTTACCCAGCACCAAACAGCAGAGTTAGCAACCACTGTAACTGGTGAACAAGGTTTGAAGCTTCACCTTCACCACTTTTTTTTTTTCATAGTTTCATAGTGATTTTATTTGGTCAATTCCCAATGAAAGCCAAATGTCTCAGCAGTTAAATCCAAGCAGAGGCCCATGACCTCAAGTAAGTCCCAAGATTTCAGTATGTGGCTCCATTTATATCCAATCAGAAACTAATTTAGTCAGCAGGTAGTTTTTCATCTGATCTGATCAGGTCTTTTACACAGCAGGCCTTTCTACTTGTTATATCAGCAGAAGCACAGATGCTACTAATAACATTAACAACGGCTCTGTTGATCAGTTGATTTCGGCCGTCATTCATTTTATTTACACTTGTGCTTTTCCTACTGTGGCATTTGATACCTACACATTTCCTTCTCTTTCACTATGAAGTTTTATACAAGGTATATTTTGATTTACGCTCAAGATGACAAGCATGTTTTCACATTCCCCTTAAATTCATCTACTGTGTGTGTGTGTGCGTGCGTGCGTGTGTGCGTGTGTGTGCGTTAAACCAAACTCAGTGCTCCAGTTGGCCCCAGCACTCATCCCCCGCCGCTTCATTTTTAACAGCTGGTCAAGTTTGATAGGGGATAAATGCACTCTCCAGTGATTTGCAAAGTTTTTCGGGAGTGAAAAGAACTCTTTTCTGGCAAATTCTGTGAGGAGGGGAGAGTGAATGAACCAGAATGTGCAGCAGCAAAGCAGCCAAATCCAAACGTTCACTGGGATTTTCAGTGAGACAGCCAGTGAGTTACAGCCCTGGAAAACTAATTAGGATGATTTGGGCATCGAAACGGGAAAAGTTGTAACTAAAGGATCTCTGGTTTGCTATCCATGTCTTATCTGTCAAGTAGTGTTTGACTGCAGTTAAAGCAACAGTACTCTAAAGACTTACTGTGAAATAATGATGTGATTTGTCCCGACTAATTTCCTCTTAACTTTGTCCTAATTATATATATATATATATATATATATATATAATTCATATAACAGCACAGCACAACTACAAAAAACAATATGCTGAACACAAATTAATATGTACAGACCGTCTTGCACCTCAAAAACATTCAAAAACAACACTCTGTAAATGATACTGAGATATTATCATTTCCACTTGCTCCGATTCCATCAGCAAATTGTTGATATTGGAGCTGCCAGTGGTAAAATGAGCAGCTTATCCAGATTGAGCTTTGCCTGGAGGTTGTGGTTCAGTGGCATCAATCACATCTCTGGGCCTTTTTCTGGCAGAGACGCGCCTCATGCTCCTCCGACTGGCAGTGACAATCTCCCCCTCTCATGCGGAGCTGTGCCAGAAATCTCTCCAGAGGTTGTGTTCTCTCAATCCATCATGGTCTGAGCTAACATGACACCTTTTCATTAGTGCAAAGTGTCCCAGAGGAAAGGCACAACTACTGCCCAAAATAAGCAAGCGGGGCGAAGATAAGGTGAAAGTGTTAATGAGGTGAGCGTGGGTTTAATGCTCTTAAGTTCATTTGTCTTGGGGAACAAAGAGAGCCGCTGAGAAACGTGCAGCCATTCGGTGAACATTAAGATTTTTACTTTTTATACTCTGTTTTTTTTTGCCAATAGTCCACTTTGAACGAGCTTTGATGGTACAGTTCATAGGAATTATTAACAAATCTGCTTGCAGTTATATATTTCCTTAAAAAGTGGGATGTCCTCTGGATTCATCCCTAATGAAAGCTGGAAGAAAAACTGCACAGCACAGCATCATTAAGTATATATACCTTCATTCCAGTTAAAGAGCCTTAATTTCAGAACATATAAAGTAATATATTTCATCATATCTTGATGAAACAGCCTTTTATTTCATTTAATTACGTAAAGGAGGCTGTAAAAAAAAATCTGACTTTGAAAGCCAAGTCTGTGTCAAAACTTGTACAGCACTAAAAGTCATGTTTGACCTAAAAATTATTAATATTGCTTCTATAACAAAGTCATTCTCCATGACTGATTTATATAATTTCCCTTTCTGTCATTTACGCTATCAGTTGACGAGCCAAAATCAATCTTTAGCCACTCCTCTGGCCTCAATTGATATTTCCGCCTTTTAAATTCTGGTGAAGGCCGGCCTATAAATGCAGCCTTTGCACTTTATGTGCTTCATTCGTTTTATCCAGCTAAACACATACTCTAATCCTATCAAAGGCAAGGAATATTCCAGAAAGGGCATTAGCGGCGGCTTATGAAGCGAGAGAGTGGAACATTAGTATTCATGGAATTTCTTGGGACAGACTCTTAGTTTTAGGGAAATCATCTTGGGAAACTCTGGTGGAGCTCACATAAACATGAAGATATGGGCAAGCATAAGGAGTCGTGCCGGATGTTGGAGATGTTGGACTGGACACTTCAGAACTCTAACACACAAGCCAATAGATGTTCAACTATGAGATCTTTTCATAATGTAAACTGTAATAATTTCCCCTGTATTGCTCATCCTCTCAGCTGCTACTACTAAAGAGAGACATTGTAGTTGTAGTTGCTAATATTGACACATACTGTAGCTGAGCCAGAAAGTGAGAAGGAGACAGAAAGTTTCTGTCCAGCAACTTTCTTGATTGAAAGTTATGCTGATGTGGAACTGTGTGACTTCTTTCCACCATAACAAGTGATTTGATAAAAACTGGAAATTCTGAGAGATTAAATATTTGATAGATAAACATTTTGGGTCATCCAAGCAGCTAAGCAGCGTGTGACCTCCCTCATCCAGACTTTAACGTCGTTATGGTTCAGAATGCAGATTTATTAAAAAGGAAAATTGGAAATATCACGTTGACATAAGTATTCAGACTCTTTGTTATGATTCTTGAAATTTAGCTCAGGTGCCTCCCATTTCTGATTAGGAAAGTCATACAACTGTCTACATAAGTTCCTATGGCTAACAATGCATATCAGGCCCTGGCCCTGGCCCTGGTAAGAGATGTGACCAAGAGCACGATGGTCACTCTGACTGAGCTCCAGAAATCCTATGTGAAGATGGGACAAACTTCCAGAAAGACAACCAACTCCACCGATCTGATGGCAGAGTGTCCAGACAGAAGCCTCTCCTCAGTGAAAGACTCATGAAAGCTGCTTGGAGTTTGCAAAAAAAAGCCCCTTAAGGACTCAGACTGCGAGAAACAAGACTCTCTGGTCTGATGAAACCAAGATTTAACTGTTTGTCCGGGACTGGGAGACTGGTCAGGGTTGAGGGAACTGAGCAAAGTACAGAGATATCCTTAATGTAAACCTGGTCCAGAGCACTCAGGACTTCAGACCAGGCCGAACATTTGCATTCTTACAGGACAATGACCGTAAGCACGCTGCGCAACACAAGAGTAGCTTAGAGACAACTCTGTGAGCGTCCTTGAGTCATCGAGCCAGAGCCGATCAAACATCTCTGGAGAGACCTGAAAATCGCTGTCCATTGACAGTCCCCATCCATCCTGACAGAGCCTGAGAGAATCTGCAGAGAAGAATGACAGAAAATCCCCAAATCCAGGTGTCGCAAAGCTTGTTGCGTCATACCAGAGAAGACTCGAGGCTGTAATCGCTGCCAAAGTTGCGTCAAGTAAGTACTGAGTAAAGGCTCTGAATACTTATGTCCATGTGATACTTCGCTCTGTCATTATGGGGTAGTGAGTGTAGACTGATGAGGGAAAAAAATGAATTTAAATGATTTTAGCATAAGGCTGCAACATGAGAAAATGTGAAAAATGTGAAGGGGTCTGAATACTTTCTGAATACGATGTAATCTATGTCAAAATTACCTGGTCTTCTCATGACATTTCTCTTAGCTGGATATCAACAACCATGTAGTCACGGACTGAGATTATATAAGTGTTTGGCCATTTACGGTGTAATCTGACGGCGGCAACATGTATTTCACTGTTAAGGTTTTTCCGCCTCCCTGACATGTCTGACCTGCTCCTCCATATGTGCTTTAATAAGCACTTAAACTGAAAATTACATCACAACATGTTATTTTGTCAAGTGAGGATGTGACTCTGGCTTCACTCACTCGAGCCATTGGTGTAGTGAAAAAACAGCGCTATTGGTTTTCATATTCGCTGCTGTTAACTGAGGGGAAAATGTTGTAAAATTGAAATTCTTGAGTGAGTTCCTGAGGTGCTGATGCACAAACGTTTTTTTGCATTCATTTTCAGAAATACTATATGTTTTACAAGAGTATTATATAAGTGAGTGAAGGCTAGGTCAGTTTTCCTACATTTCTAATTCAGGAGGGGAAGCTCAACTTGACCACATCCAGCTTCTGAGATGTTGTTATTCTGAGGTGTTACTCTGTGTGTCGAATTAGTGCTGTGTTGAAGGCTGCACAGCATGAATTTACTGACTTTGGGAATAAAATATAATGGCTGTCTCGAGGCTTTCTCAGAGAGACAAAAAATGCTACACAAAACCACCCAAATTAAAGGGACTCTTCTACTGGGGAGCAATAATAAGCTCAACAAATGTCATGGCAATCACCCTGTTATATTATGTAATATCTGTAATGAGATAATTTGGGTAATTAGTCGCTCTGTACTCTTTGAGGAATGATCATGTTCTCACAGGGGGGGCAGTGGCACATTTATAAAGTCAATAGGATCAATCAAAGAGCTAATTTAGATTCATTTTTGCTGCTTTTATCAGAAAGACATATAAATGAGCTGCGGATCCTCGAACAGCGTGAGTGAATTTAATTTGAATTCATTTGTTTAAGATGTGCGTTAGAGATATAATCACTCAAAAAACATATCACATTGGTCCTACAAAAATATTTGATTTTATCAAGTTGAATATATTTCCCATTAATGTGTTTTTAAATGTTTATTTTTTCAGTGATGTGCATGGCGTAGATGTAGCCTTTGTTTGGTGAGTATTTCAATAACAGCTGAGTTAAACCCTCCATATTGCAGCGTGTCACTGACTGAGAAAACATGAGAATATATTTTCATGACATTATTCACAGCAACATGACATGAGCGTGATGAAAGAGATTACCAGCTAGTCAGTCTAATTAAACAATGAGTGGTGTTGCTAGGTTACAGTGATGATTTGAGGCTGAGCCAGGGGACCATCCCGCAACACTTGTGTGTGTCAAGTCATCTCAGGGCATTATTGTTTATTTTAATCCCTGTGCCGGCAACACCTTCTCACTTCCAGATAATCATTTTAATCAGTGTGATTTTGGAGTACGAGATCCACTTAAACTCACTCCTAAAACACTTATCTGCTCTCCCTCCTGAGATGCAACTGCCAACCACCAGCTCCCCGTCTCATACAGAATCAATACATACCAAAAATGAATCCACATTACAGGGGCAGAAGTGTGTAGAACAATAAAAATGGGCAGGCGGTGCAGCAGATGGGATTGTTTCATACACTGCTGATTCACTGTAATGGGAACAGGGAACATCCACAGCTTATAGGCTGATGTATGCTTCTCACAACTCAAAACGACAGGACAGGCAGGGTCTACAAGTGAGGCAAATTCTCTGAAAATAAAGCCAAATCACTATTACCTTCTTTCATGGTTTAGCTGTTTCCATTCATTTTCCTGTAATAAAATAACAAACAGGAATGAACTAATTTTCAGCAATGGCTTACAACCTCAATTGTGCTTGGTACTGGTGCACAAAATGAAGGGAGAGAAAGAAAAGTGAGTGAGGTAAGGAGTGAAGGATGGAGGCGGTAGACGCGTTTGTCAAGAAAGAATGAGTCTGAGCTGATGTCCCCTCTAATCATGAAACTGTCAGAAATGATTTAAAGAGCAGCTGTTTTTATGTCTGACTGTACGGTATATCACCACTGCTGAGGTGAACCGTAAAAGGTGTGACAAAGTGACACGTTTTCATGCCTGTGTGTTGCCGGGTGCAGAAAGTGTGTGTTTTTGATGTAATGGGACACATGAAAGCTGCTAAATATTTGCTGAACACAGATGGTACCAGCAAGATTTTGAGTTCTTTAGTCACATAAATAGATATAAATTAGGGTATTAGCATATGAATCGCTTTCCTTAGGGCTACAATTGTAAGTAATTGACTTACAAGGCAAAAGCAGCACACACCAGGACATTTTTTGAATTTCAAAAGCACCTGTGTTGGATTTAAAAGGTTTTCACCTTTATTACTTAGCAAATTAGAATCTCCCTCGGCATGGTCTTACATGGAAAGTGTGAAAACACGACAAAATAAAGAAAGATTCTTGCATATTCTAGGCAGCACTTTCCTCTAAATGAACTAAAAACTAGTTCTGATACCAATGTGTGTTGCCAGGCCTCTGGCTGAGCTGACTCTCCCCAAGGCTGTTCACACTCAACATTTATGTGATGTGGCATAAGTGTCAACCTTCAGCAGCTATCGCCGTGTTATTGAGTGACTTTGTCAGTCATTTTGGCAGCCACTACTGCTGATTCATGTCTCTCTCCACAGAGCAGTTTGCACCTGCTGACAAAATCAAGTTTCACACACTGGTTCAATGTCAGCTACCACTGCCTTGAGTCTTAATTTTAATGATGATCCTAATTGCAGGCGATGATGATAATTGACCTGATGCTGACACATAGTTAGTCAGCTGTGATGAACTGCACTCCAGGTGGAGAATAATGACATTATTATTATGTTGGCGAACTATCACTTTAACTGATTTTAAATTGATAGTATATTTCAGTGTATCAGTTGTGCTAGCTCACATATTTACAACCTCACAATCAATTCAAATTTAAACCCCGACATCACAAGATCAGGTGTGAGAAGCCACATGAATGTCTGTCTACAGCAATGCCAGCTAGGAGGCGGCACAGCGGTGCTTTAGGTTATATTCTAACTTTAGCGTGCTAATATGCTCATGTTACAGAACAATAATTACCAGGTGCACCATCTTAGTTTAGCGTGTTAGCATGCTAACATATGCTAATTGGCCCTAAACACAAAGTTTAGCTGAGGCTGATGGGAATGTCATAAATTTTGCAGGTATTTGGTCATAAACCAAAATAGTGGACAAAAAACATTTCACTTACAACCACAAATATCAACATCATGGTGGCGCTTCAAGAAAGTCAGGGGATCACCAAAGGCATTAGGCTCAACTACAAATACCTGTACCAGATTTCATGGCGATCCACCCAACACATTAGGATATTTCATTCTGGAGCAAAACAGTGAATTGATACTAAGATTTCTATCCCCAGAGCCATGCAATGGGTTAGCTAAAAACGAAAACTTCCAATCCTAGCAATATTTCTTTTAATTTCTCTCCTCCTAATTGTTTCAAAAAGCAAGAATGCATTTAGCAGTTGTGGAAGTGAATCATAATTCCAGATCAGTGCTATGAACTTATATGTGCCATGATCAAAATCTATCAGTGTCAGTAGTGTTCATGAAATTAATGATAGGCAAATATTTGCCTCCTCTAAGAGTTGTGGCATGTGTTTTGGAAACAGCAGACACAAAGAGATTACTCACAAAAATAATATTTACAAGGATCTGAAAATAACCGACTTC
>NW_019174280.1:11837503-11907253 GCF_002260705.1 Seriola dumerili
CCCCCCCCCCCTTCTTCACCCAGCTAATGAATCTCGCATCCTGTGGACAGTCAGGTCAATATGAGGCTGGGCAGCTTTGATTTGTATGTCCTGCCCCTCTGTCCTATTGGACTACTGGTCAATAGGCCTGTCTTCCCATTAACCTGGCGATTAATGTGGCGAGCTGCCAAACACTACACTGTCATGAGCCCTCGGCGGTTTCAGCTGCATACGAGGACGCGTGCTGCTGAATTATATAGAAATTGTACTTTACATCAGGTTTATCTCATGCAGCAGCCTTCCTCTCGATGTGAGCCAGTCTGTGACACACTTAGCAGAGAGGTTTGTCTTCTGTCTTCTGGGGCAAGTCATATGAGTCTTCATATGCAAATTACAAGTTGATACAAATCCCATATGTATCTAAATGATGACTACTCAATCATACAGCTTTTAAACATTTTACGTTGAAAGTTGTGTGTTTACATATGTGAGTGCAAGTTACAGTCAAGTAATGAAGTTATAGGCCTACGATTTAAAGCTGCACTAATCACTATTTTTATATGAATAATGGATGAAATGAACTACTCGCATGTAAAAGAAATCACTTGCAGTGACCAATCCACAGAGAACTGTCACCCAGCTCTGCAGTTCCTCAGCTTTGTGAAGTGTTTTAGCATCTTTAAGCTCATTATTTTGGTATTTTCAGCCCTCGACTTTAGTGTCTTCATTCACTCTCAGCACTCTCATCAACTACTGTATATATCACTACTTACCCAGCACCAAACAGCAGAGTTAGCAACCACTGTAACTGGTGAACAAGGTTTGAAGCTTCACCTTCACCACTTTTTTTTTTTCATAGTTTCATTGTGATTTTATTTGGTCAATTCCCAATGAAAGCCAAATGTCTCAGCAGTTAAATCCAAGCAGAGGCCCATGACCTCAAGTAAGTCCCAAGATTTCAGTATGTGGCTCCATTTATATCCAATCAGAAACTAATTTAGTCAGCAGGTAGTTTTTCATCTGATCTGATCAGGTCTTTTACACAGCAGGCCTTTCTACTTGTTATATCAGCAGAAGCACAGATGCTACTAATAACATTAACAACGGCTCTGTTGATCAGTTGATTTCGGCCGTCATTCATTTTATTTACACTTGTGCTTTTCCTACTGTGGCATTTGATACCTACACATTTCCTTCTCTTTCACTATGAAGTTTTATACAAGGTATATTTTGATTTACGCTCAAGATGACAAGCATGTTTTCACATTCCCCTTAAATTCATCTACTGTGTGTGTGTGTGCGTGCGTGCGTGTGTGCGTGTGTGTGCGTTAAACCAAACTCAGTGCTCCAGTTGGCCCCAGCACTCATCCCCCGCCGCTTCATTTTTAACAGCTGGTCAAGTTTGATAGGGGATAAATGCACTCTCCAGTGATTTGCAAAGTTTTTCGGGAGTGAAAAGAACTCTTTTCTGGCAAATTCTGTGAGGAGGGGAGAGTGAATGAACCAGAATGTGCAGCAGCAAAGCAGCCAAATCCAAACGTTCACTGGGATTTTCAGTGAGACAGCCAGTGAGTTACAGCCCTGGAAAACTAATTAGGATGATTTGGGCATCGAAACGGGAAAAGTTGTAACAAAGGATCTCTGGTTTTGCTATCCATGTCTTATCTGTCAAGTAGTGTGATGACTGCAGTTAAAGCACAGTACTCTAAAGCTTACTGGATATGATGATTGTCCCGAAATTCCTCTCAACTTTGTCCTAATTATTGATATATATATATATATATATAATATTAATAAACTATAACTAAACAAGCACAGGCACAACAACTCTCACAAAAACAATCATGCCTGATACACAACGTTATTTAATTCGAAAAGGACCGTCTTGCACCTCAAAAAACATTCAAAAACAACACAACTCTGTAAATGATACTGTAGCACTATTATCATTTCCAACTTTGCGCTCCGATTCCATCAAGCAAAATTGTATGCATATACTGGAGCTGCCAGTATGGTGAAAATGAGCAGCCTCTAATACAGATGAGCTTTGCATGGAGCAGCTTGTGGTTACGGTAGTGGCATACAACTCACATACTCTGCCTTCGACTTTTCTGGCAGAGACGCGGCCTCTTCATGCTCCTCCCGAATACTGGCTATGACATCTTCCCCTCTCATGCGGAAGCTGTGCCAGAAATCTCTCCACGAGGTTTGTCCTCTCAATCCATCATGATCGAGGCTAAAATGGGGACCACCTTTTCATTAGTGCAACAGGTTCCAGAGGAAAGCCACAACTACTGCCCAAAAATAAGCAACGGGACGCGGAAGATTAAGGTGGAAAGTGTTAATGAGAGTGAGCGCCATGTGGTTTTATCTCTTAAGTTCATTTGTCTGGGAACAAAGAAGAGCAGCTGAGAAACGTGCAGCCATTCGGTGAACATTAAGATTTTTACTTTTTATACTCTGTTTTTTTTTGCCAATAGTCCACTTTGAACGAGCTTTGATGGTACAGTTCATAGGAATTATTAACAAATCTGCTTGCAGTTATATATTTCCTTAAAAAGTGGGATGTCCTCTGGATTCATCCCTAATGAAAGCTGGAAGAAAAACTGCACAGCACAGCATCATTAAGTATATATACCTTCATTCCAGTTAAAGAGCCTTAATTTCAGAACATATAAAGTAATATATTTCATCATATCTTGATGAAACAGCCTTTTATTTCATTTAATTACGTAAAGGAGGCTGTAAAAAAAAATCTGACTTTGAAAGCCAAGTCTGTGTCAAAACTTGTACAGCACTAAAAGTCATGTTTGACCTAAAAATTATTAATATTGCTTCTATAACAAAGTCATTCTCCATGACTGATTTATATAATTTCCCTTTCTGTCATTTACGCTATCAGTTGACGAGCCAAAATCAATCTTTAGCCACTCCTCTGGCCTCAATTGATATTTCCGCCTTTTAAATTCTGGTGAAGGCCGGCCTATAAATGCAGCCTTTGCACTTTATGTGCTTCATTCGTTTTATCCAGCTAAACACATACTCTAATCCTATCAAAGGCAAGGAATATTCCAGAAAGGGCATTAGCGGCGGCTTATGAAGCGAGAGAGTGGAACATTAGTATTCATGGAATTTCTTGGGACAGACTCTTAGTTTTAGGGAAATCATCTTGGGAAACTCTGGTGGAGCTCACATAAACATGAAGATATGGGCAAGCATAAGGAGTCGTGCCGGATGTTGGAGATGTTGGACTGGACACTTCAGAACTCTAACACACAAGCCAATAGATGTTCAACTATGAGATCTTTTCATAATGTAAACTGTAATAATTTCCCCTGTATTGCTCATCCTCTCAGCTGCTACTACTAAAGAGAGACATTGTAGTTGTAGTTGCTAATATTGACACATACTGTAGCTGAGCCAGAAAGTGAGAAGGAGACAGAAAGTTTCTGTCCAGCAACTTTCTTGATTGAAAGTTATGCTGATGTGGAACTGTGTGACTTCTTTCCACCATAACAAGTGATTTGATAAAAACTGGAAATTCTGAGAGATTAAATATTTGATAGATAAACATTTTGGGTCATCCAAGCAGCTAAGCAGCGTGTGACCTCCCTCATCCAGACTTTAACGTCGTTATGGTTCAGAATGCAGATTTATTAAAAAGGAAAATTGGAAATATCACGTTGACATAAGTATTCAGACTCTTTGTTATGATTCTTGAAATTTAGCTCAGGTGCCTCCCATTTCTGATTAGGAAAGTCATACAACTGTCTACATAAGTTCCTATGGCTAACAATGCATATCAGGCCCTGGCCCTGGCCCTGGTAAGAGATGTGACCAAGAGCACGATGGTCACTCTGACTGAGCTCCAGAAATCCTATGTGAAGATGGGACAAACTTCCAGAAAGACAACCAACTCCACCGATCTGATGGCAGAGTGTCCAGACAGAAGCCTCTCCTCAGTGAAAGACTCATGAAAGCTGCTTGGAGTTTGCAAAAAAAAGCCCCTTAAGGACTCAGACTGCGAGAAACAAGACTCTCTGGTCTGATGAAACCAAGATTTAACTGTTTGTCCGGGACTGGGAGACTGGTCAGGGTTGAGGGAACTGAGCAAAGTACAGAGATATCCTTAATGTAAACCTGGTCCAGAGCACTCAGGACTTCAGACCAGGCCGAACATTTGCATTCTTACAGGACAATGACCGTAAGCACGCTGCGCAACACAAGAGTAGCTTAGAGACAACTCTGTGAGCGTCCTTGAGTCATCGAGCCAGAGCCGATCAAACATCTCTGGAGAGACCTGAAAATCGCTGTCCATTGACAGTCCCCATCCATCCTGACAGAGCCTGAGAGAATCTGCAGAGAAGAATGACAGAAAATCCCCAAATCCAGGTGTCGCAAAGCTTGTTGCGTCATACCAGAGAAGACTCGAGGCTGTAATCGCTGCCAAAGTTGCGTCAAGTAAGTACTGAGTAAAGGCTCTGAATACTTATGTCCATGTGATACTTCGCTCTGTCATTATGGGGTAGTGAGTGTAGACTGATGAGGGAAAAAAATGAATTTAAATGATTTTAGCATAAGGCTGCAACATGAGAAAATGTGAAAAATGTGAAGGGGTCTGAATACTTTCTGAATACGATGTAATCTATGTCAAAATTACCTGGTCTTCTCATGACATTTCTCTTAGCTGGATATCAACAACCATGTAGTCACGGACTGAGATTATATAAGTGTTTGGCCATTTACGGTGTAATCTGACGGCGGCAACATGTATTTCACTGTTAAGGTTTTTCCGCCTCCCTGACATGTCTGACCTGCTCCTCCATATGTGCTTTAATAAGCACTTAAACTGAAAATTACATCACAACATGTTATTTTGTCAAGTGAGGATGTGACTCTGGCTTCACTCACTCGAGCCATTGGTGTAGTGAAAAAACAGCGCTATTGGTTTTCATATTCGCTGCTGTTAACTGAGGGGAAAATGTTGTAAAATTGAAATTCTTGAGTGAGTTCCTGAGGTGCTGATGCACAAACGTTTTTTTGCATTCATTTTCAGAAATACTATATGTTTTACAAGAGTATTATATAAGTGAGTGAAGGCTAGGTCAGTTTTCCTACATTTCTAATTCAGGAGGGGAAGCTCAACTTGACCACATCCAGCTTCTGAGATGTTGTTATTCTGAGGTGTTACTCTGTGTGTCGAATTAGTGCTGTGTTGAAGGCTGCACAGCATGAATTTACTGACTTTGGGAATAAAATATAATGGCTGTCTCGAGGCTTTCTCAGAGAGACAAAAAATGCTACACAAAACCACCCAAATTAAAGGGACTCTTCTACTGGGGAGCAATAATAAGCTCAACAAATGTCATGGCAATCACCCTGTTATATTATGTAATATCTGTCTGAAGGGCCAGGGGAACACAAAAATCAATAGGTGTGATCTTGCTGTTAGTTATATCTGCTCAAAGTTAATAATTTAATTGACCTATGAGTGGCACTAAAACATGGCTAAATGAGAAACAAGTCCTTTGGGGAACATGAAATTGTTCAGTAAATGTCATTTCACTATTTTAGATCCGTGTAAGTGGAGACGTGAGCCTCAGTAGAGTTTTTCCTTTTTTTTTGATTTCGGCTATAAACGTCTATCAGATACTTTACTGTTTGTTGTTGACTATGTGGCGTGAGCGTGGAGCTGCAGGGAAGCTACTGGAGTGTGCTCTGTGAATTTCACTGCAAATGCAGATGAAATAGGTTTAACGTCTTGGTTTACTGCTTTGATGTAACACCTTCCATAGATGTGGCAAGCCATCACTGGTCAGGGCCACTTTGAGTACAGCAGTTAAACAAATGCGCAGGCATGAATGTGTAGGTGAAGGTCTGAACAGCTTGTCCATGATGGTCATTAACTGTGATGGACAATGAGTTAAACACAGCTATCTCCACATTCATCTGCTTTATGCTCTGTTAACATGGATTGCCATCTAATCCGTGTACAATATAAAGAGTAATCTTTAAAAAAAAAAAAAAACATTGTCAAGTTGTCTGTGCGTATAGAGTTCTTAATCAAATGAGTGTCCACCATCAACTCCACACAATAAATGAACTCTACAGAGCCTATTTGTTGGGCTTTTAATGGGAATAATATAAAGCAAAGCAGGTGCTTTTAGTGAACGCATAATATAGACGCAATGTGAAACAAATGCTGATCAATACACACAAACTGTCTGAACTAGATTAGTTTTCATTGAATTTGCTCAGACTGTTTTGTAGCACGTTTTTTTTCACAGCACGAGTGACATCTTGACAGTGTAATTTCTACATTGGTTGAAAAGTGCCTCAGCCAGAGTAAACTGCCATCAGAAGCTAATGAGCCAATGAGATAATTTGGGTAATTAGTCGCTCTGTACTCTTTGAGGAATGATCATGTTCTCACAGGGGGGGCAGTGGCACATTTATAAAGTCAATAGGATCAATCAAAGAGCTAATTTAGATTCATTTTTGCTGCTTTTATCAGAAAGACATATAAATGAGCTGCGGATCCTCGAACAGCGTGAGTGAATTTAATTTGAATTCATTTGTTTAAGATGTGCGTTAGAGATATAATCACTCAAAAAACATATCACATTGGTCCTACAAAAATATTTGATTTTATCAAGTTGAATATATTTCCCATTAATGTGTTTTTAAATGTTTATTTTTTCAGTGATGTGCATGGCGTAGATGTAGCCTTTGTTTGGTGAGTATTTCAATAACAGCTGAGTTAAACCCTCCATATTGCAGCGTGTCACTGACTGAGAAAACATGAGAATATATTTTCATGACATTATTCACAGCAACATGACATGAGCGTGATGAAAGAGATTACCAGCTAGTCAGTCTAATTAAACAATGAGTGGTGTTGCTAGGTTACAGTGATGATTTGAGGCTGAGCCAGGGGACCATCCCGCAACACTTGTGTGTGTCAAGTCATCTCAGGGCATTATTGTTTATTTTAATCCCTGTGCCGGCAACACCTTCTCACTTCCAGATAATCATTTTAATCAGTGTGATTTTGGAGTACGAGATCCACTTAAACTCACTCCTAAAACACTTATCTGCTCTCCCTCCTGAGATGCAACTGCCAACCACCAGCTCCCCGTCTCATACAGAATCAATACATACCAAAAATGAATCCACATTACAGGGGCAGAAGTGTGTAGAACAATAAAAATGGGCAGGCGGTGCAGCAGATGGGATTGTTTCATACACTGCTGATTCACTGTAATGGGAACAGGGAACATCCACAGCTTATAGGCTGATGTATGCTTCTCACAACTCAAAACGACAGGACAGGCAGGGTCTACAAGTGAGGCAAATTCTCTGAAAATAAAGCCAAATCACTATTACCTTCTTTCATGGTTTAGCTGTTTCCATTCATTTTCCTGTAATAAAATAACAAACAGGAATGAACTAATTTTCAGCAATGGCTTACAACCTCAATTGTGCTTGGTACTGGTGCACAAAATGAAGGGAGAGAAAGAAAAGTGAGTGAGGTAAGGAGTGAAGGATGGAGGCGGTAGACGCGTTTGTCAAGAAAGAATGAGTCTGAGCTGATGTCCCCTCTAATCATGAAACTGTCAGAAATGATTTAAAGAGCAGCTGTTTTTATGTCTGACTGTACGGTATATCACCACTGCTGAGGTGAACCGTAAAAGGTGTGACAAAGTGACACGTTTTCATGCCTGTGTGTTGCCGGGTGCAGAAAGTGTGTGTTTTTGATGTAATGGGACACATGAAAGCTGCTAAATATTTGCTGAACACAGATGGTACCAGCAAGATTTTGAGTTCTTTAGTCACATAAATAGATATAAATTAGGGTATTAGCATATGAATCGCTTTCCTTAGGGCTACAATTGTAAGTAATTGACTTACAAGGCAAAAGCAGCACACACCAGGACATTTTTTGAATTTCAAAAGCACCTGTGTTGGATTTAAAAGGTTTTCACCTTTATTACTTAGCAAATTAGAATCTCCCTCGGCATGGTCTTACATGGAAAGTGTGAAAACACGACAAAATAAAGAAAGATTCTTGCATATTCTAGGCAGCACTTTCCTCTAAATGAACTAAAAACTAGTTCTGATACCAATGTGTGTTGCCAGGCCTCTGGCTGAGCTGACTCTCCCCAAGGCTGTTCACACTCAACATTTATGTGATGTGGCATAAGTGTCAACCTTCAGCAGCTATCGCCGTGTTATTGAGTGACTTTGTCAGTCATTTTGGCAGCCACTACTGCTGATTCATGTCTCTCTCCACAGAGCAGTTTGCACCTGCTGACAAAATCAAGTTTCACACACTGGTTCAATGTCAGCTACCACTGCCTTGAGTCTTAATTTTAATGATGATCCTAATTGCAGGCGATGATGATAATTGACCTGATGCTGACACATAGTTAGTCAGCTGTGATGAACTGCACTCCAGGTGGAGAATAATGACATTATTATTATGTTGGCGAACTATCACTTTAACTGATTTTAAATTGATAGTATATTTCAGTGTATCAGTTGTGCTAGCTCACATATTTACAACCTCACAATCAATTCAAATTTAAACCCCGACATCACAAGATCAGGTGTGAGAAGCCACATGAATGTCTGTCTACAGCAATGCCAGCTAGGAGGCGGCACAGCGGTGCTTTAGGTTATATTCTAACTTTAGCGTGCTAATATGCTCATGTTACAGAACAATAATTACCAGGTGCACCATCTTAGTTTAGCGTGTTAGCATGCTAACATATGCTAATTGGCCCTAAACACAAAGTTTAGCTGAGGCTGATGGGAATGTCATAAATTTTGCAGGTATTTGGTCATAAACCAAAATAGTGGACAAAAAACATTTCACTTACAACCACAAATATCAACATCATGGTGGCGCTTCAAGAAAGTCAGGGGATCACCAAAGGCATTAGGCTCAACTACAAATACCTGTACCAGATTTCATGGCGATCCACCCAACACATTAGGATATTTCATTCTGGAGCAAAACAGTGAATTGATACTAAGATTTCTATCCCCAGAGCCATGCAATGGGTTAGCTAAAAACGAAAACTTCCAATCCTAGCAATATTTCTTTTAATTTCTCTCCTCCTAATTGTTTCAAAAAGCAAGAATGCATTTAGCAGTTGTGGAAGTGAATCATAATTCCAGATCAGTGCTATGAACTTATATGTGCCATGATCAAAATCTATCAGTGTCAGTAGTGTTCATGAAATTAATGATAGGCAAATATTTGCCTCCTCTAAGAGTTGTGGCATGTGTTTTGGAAACAGCAGACACAAAGAGATTACTCACAAAAATAATATTTACAAGGATCTGAAAATAACGATTCAAGAAAAAAAAAAAAAAAAAAAAAAAAAGAGTCAATGATGCAACTGCAGGAAATATTCGTGTTGTGAGTGTCACCTCACCTTCCACTATAGTTAGGCCAGTGATGTAATATCTCACACTTCACTTCTTCTTGGTCTTACAGTTGTCTCTCAGGCTTGGCATGACTTGACAAAGTTTATTACACCTCAAGCATCACAATGAGGGTCACAAATGAGGGAACACTGTGAGGACGTGTTGAGTACAATGACAATCGTAATTTTTGGATGCCACGTTAAGCAGGGACCTTGCAATCTATAGGTGATATATTAGAGACAGTGGTTCAGTAAAGCAGATGTTGAATGTGGCCCAGCAGTGTGTTAGTGCTGATTAGAGAGGCAGCTTGCACTGCAATCTGCAGCATTAATCACAGTCGCTCACAATGAGTCTTCTACGTCTTAGAAAAGGACGTTTTTTTCCTTCGCAAATTTATTATTTCCTGTGTGCAGTGAAGAATTTCACTGCTAATAACAATGATAATAAGGAAAAAATAATATACTTGCACAGGGACTACATGACCTGTTGCAGTTCTACTTTATGATTCACCTGAGGTGTTTGGAGTCTGTTCAACGCTGCAAGAAAAGATCCCTGAGGCTACATGTTCGTTAATAGAACCACAACTTCAGCGGCTAATTACCACAGATGCATGACGCAGTTTCCATATGTCTGGTGAGGTCACGACCTCTCGCTCCCTCTGAGGGGTAACAAAAATGAGGACGAGGAAGAATGAATACAGCATGGGATGAGAAAGATGGATGAGCTGCCAAAGCTGAGGATGTGATTAGTGTGAGCGTGGAACACAAGAGGGAAGAAACAGAGAGGACGACCTTCAGACCTCACCCCAAACTCAGCTGTCCATCATACGTCTAAAACCATGGAAACGCTTCAGTGTGGGGTCATGGGGCGGCTCAAGGCTCCATGCTGTTTATCTCCTATGAAGAAACCCGTGTGCCTCAATCCAGCTTCTTGAACATGAGTAATACACACATTTAAGAGCTGAATCAATTAGTCCACTGACAGAAAAAAAATATTAGCAGCTATTTTTATAACCAAGTCAACCAATTTTCAAGCAAAATGCCAGAAGATTCACTGTGTCTAGCTGCCCTCAGCTTTATCCAGCTTTTTACCCC
This sequence comes from Seriola dumerili, assembly GCF_002260705.1. Lineage (NCBI taxonomy): Eukaryota > Metazoa > Chordata > Actinopteri > Carangiformes > Carangidae > Seriola > Seriola dumerili. The sequence goes on from NW_019174280.1 coordinate 11,848,012, forward strand.
ACTGTACACTAACCTGCTCAGCACCAAACAGCAGACAGACACAGTTAGCAACTTAATAAACAGAGCTAAAAGAGAAGGAATAGTGGACTTACATTCACCAGGTGGTAAGAAACACTCTTGCTTTGTAACTGCTGGATGTATAAGCGACTGCTTGCTGGCAAGTTTGCCAGTTTATCAGTTTAAACCAGTATAGGCCTATGTTATATTAGAGTTCACAACTTGTGTCTGCTGCCCCAGCAGATGGTAGACGAGCATCAAGTGAGAGCTGTAAATTTGAATGTACTATCCTGAGACCGGCCGAGCTCTGATGAACAAGCTTTGTTTTCTATCGTGCTAGAGCATAAAGTTTCTTCTCTCTGCCATGACTGCTTGCTGTAGAGGCAAAGGACTGACCTTGTGTTTACCTTTAAAGCCTTCAGTTAGAACCTTTTTCTCACGCACTGGGAAAACCTAGCGCTCTGCTATTCTGACACAACAATGTGAAGTTACACGAGTAACCCACAGAATCTGGACTTTCAACTGGCAGCCTACTCTCCTCTCTCCATCTCCTCCACATTTGTTTTTCAGTACCAGTTTTGACAAACCTTGCACAGTATTTTTCCAGACCACTTGGTGGCAACAGTGTCTCATCTTGTTAAAGTTGACTTTAATGCAAATTGAATTAAATAGAAGTAACCCAGTGAGACAGCACAGATTAGCTGACGGCACTTCCTGCCAAAAAATAAAAAAAGTTACTATTGAGGCTGGCTTCAATTGTAGAGCCACAGCACCAGAAACATTCATATCAACATGTTGGTTTAAAGATTGATGCACTGTAGTGTTATCATATGTGCATGATTCACACTATGGACAGCAGGTATAGAGCCATTGTAAGAGAGCAGCAGTACGAAAAAAAAAAAAAATGAAGGGATCTTTTAAAGTTTGCCTTGATTCTGGCAAACTTAGAAATAGGCTGTGCAGTTTGACCAGACATCACCCTCTTCCTCTGCTTTTCCTGAGGTCTGCGTATAACTGTAATGCAACTGCAATGTGTTGAAAGGCTCTGAAATGAAAGAGCACATTATTTTTTGTGGTGATTGGTCACACTTTGGGCCATTTTCCCATTTCAGTTTCCTGTGTTGGTTTTCAAAGTGGGTTTGGAACCAGTTAGCCTTCACAAATAAATTCTCTGGTAATGGCACCGTTTCTACAATAGTTTGGTTCCTTTGTTGCTTATTTCTAATACTGGAATAAGGACAATATTGATTTTTTTTTTTATGTTTTCATAAAGACTGGTGGCTTTGAGTTGTGATAATTATGTTGAAATTTTGTGCTGTGATTGAGCTTACTCTGTTTTTTAAGACTGAAACTAGCCAAGACGAATACAAGACATTCGAGTAAACACAGTCAAAGGCTAAACTTTTTGAAACTGGGGCAAAGGCTGATGAAAAGGCCACAAAACCAGAATGAAACTAGATATCGGAGAGACTTGCTTTGCCACAGAAAACACAGTGTCTCAAATTTCTGAACAACATTTTGAACATCTTCCAAAAAGGGGTATGAGCTCATTTTATGGTCTTTTCTTTAACCCTTTCTTACACTGAGAATAACATCATGCTAATAATAGCGCACACAGGCGCAGTAGGCTTTTAGGAAGTGAGTAATTAACTGCCTGTGCATGGAAATAATTCAATTATTCGCTGTTTCATACTTTACCTGCTTTAACCTCTCTGACTCAATTTCCAGGAACATCACAGTCATTTCTTTTTGCCAACTCAAATGTCAGTTCATGGCATTTATTTACTCTTCGACCAGATTCTTTACATGGTTTCAGACCCAGTTTAATGTCAGGATTTTTAGTATTCAGCCCTCTTACTTCACCTAGTTCTTTTCTACCCACTTTCATCCTTTCCCCTTATTTTCACTTCGTCCTGTTGATTTTCACGTTCCTTGCTGTCTGACATTTTGATTTCCAATTACACTGCTTTGTCAAAATGCTTAACAGATGCCAAAATACAGTTTGGTTTGTGTTTAAGCAACTGTGGCACAGTGTGGTGTGATGTTTGTCAGATCAGTGTCATTTTTTCTGTCAGTATACACAATTCTTCTGACGAACCAATAATCCTTGAATTTATACTTTACTTATAATACTTCCAACCTGAAGCCAATTAAGTAAAGATACTGTACAAGACACATCAAACACTATGATTTAAGGGGTCTCTGGCATGCCTTTACTTGTCTTCAGCCTTCAGATCTCTAAACCCATCTGATTTCAGCCATGACTTATTACAATATTTAAAAAAAAAAAACTAAGTAAAATTTAACGATTATCAATGGCCAACAGTAGTTTGCAATATAAAGGGTAAATACTATCTTTATTATTTTGGAAAATGTGCTTATTCACTTTCTTGCCAAGATTTAGACGAGAAGATTGATAGAACTTTTCTATGTGTGCTCCATATGAAACTACAGTCAGTAACCAATTAGCTTAGCATAAAGCCTGGAAACAGGGGGAAACAGCTAGCCTGACTGTTTCTAAAAGACACATCAGCCCACCAGCAACTCTAAAGTTCACTAATTAACATGCTACGTCTTGTTTGTTTGAGCCGTACAGAAAATATAATTTTAAAAACTGGAGTTTTGTTGTGGCTTTACAGGTAGAGGTTTGGACAGAGCCAGGCTAGCTGTTTCCCCTATTTACAGTCTTTACGCTAAGCTAAGCTAACCAGTTGCCGCTCTGTAGTTGTAGTTACTGGACAGTTATGAGAATGGTATCTATCTTCTCATTTAATCTCAGAAAGTGAAAACAAAATATTTTCCAAATGTTGAACTATTCCTTTAAGGTGGAACTGAGGCCATATCTCAGTCAGAATACAACAAGTACTGCATAGCCATTTTTTTTTTATTATCTCCAGCCTACTTTATGTCTCTTATTAATATTTCTGGCCCACAAATTATTACTTCAAGGGACAAAATTAAGCTTTCCCTTTGCTTGAGTCAAAACTACAAAACTAGAAATCTATTGTATTTGATAACATCAGTGCAGCTAATGAAAAAGAGACTTACATTATTCACTTCATACACTCCCATGTGGTTAGCTCGTAATTAGAACAGAGTTATTTTTCCATTGTGTTTTGATTTCACCACAAGAGCATATTATAGTGAGGAGAGGGAGAGGATGTGGGAGAGTAGGTTTGATAAAGGAGAGGAGGACATGAGGCAATTCCGCAAACTTATTAAACAACGTCCGGATCTATTGCAATCAGCTAACTTGGCCCCAGTCTCGGCCACCTCATATCTATAAACTATCTACCGAAGATAGTTTCTTGGCATTTATCAATGCAAATTCAGGAATATCACTGCACACTCCTGTACTTTGAAAGAAACTTGTGATAGGGCAGCAGCTCTGTTTCTGCAGTGGCTTTTTGAACCCTCCTTTCAACAGTTCTTGCATATCAGCACGAAACTGTGTGAAGAACGAGGTAGATGAGACTTGAAAACAAGTGCAGCTGATTACAAAAATACCCTGACGCTTGTTAAAGTTCACTTGTCTCACTAGAGATTATAACATCTAAAAGTTGCACTAGTGAATGAGGGGGAAATGCCTCTTGTTTATTCAAACCTTGTTGCGAGAGATTCTCATATTCAGTAAGCTCTATTGATTAGAACTTAAATTAGGCAGAGCCGGGAAAAGTCCAGATCCTTTTGAGTGGGGTGGCAAAGGTGGGGCACGCACTCAAAAGAAGGATGGCAACGTAGAGTCACGACCCAGAAGCTGTTAAGTGGAAGTGGTGGTGGAAGAAGTATTCAGATCCTTTATTTTAGTAAAAGTAGCAATACATTAAAATAAAAGGACTCCAGTATTAGTAAAATACAGTGGCAGCTCGTGTGTTGTCAAATTGATGAAGATGTTTGTCTATTTGTATGTGTTTTCTGAAGTTGCAGTGTGTTGAGCTCTCAGGGCCACCGTAGTAAAAGCCCTGCATTCAAAATCATAAGTAAAAGTGCTCAAGTATTATCAGCTTAATGTACTTGAAGTATCAAAAGTAAAAGTACTGAAGCTGCAGAAAACTTTTACTTTCGAGCTGGTTGAGGCACAGCCACTTTCAACTATTTTATATACAGTTAATTTCAAATAAGGGGTAGGGCTAACTTCCATGGGTCCTCGAGAAAATCCTATGAGAAGATGAGAGGATGAAAGTTATTGTGTCTTTTTGTGTAAAATCTTAATCTGAAAAGTAACTTGGATATATTTCTGTCAGCCACATGTTTTCAATCTAAGACTCTCTACAGTAAACACATTTAAACTGTAATCAGCGTGTGCCATGTTCGTCTTGGGCCGACAGTTTAGTCAGATGCTGCTTGTTGCTTTTATCTAGTTACTTGTTACTTTGAAGACGCATTGTCCATATTCATAATATATGATTGTATTATTTCTGTATGGATTCGGCGCTGCACAGACACTCGACAACCACTACAAAATGCACCCTTGGGTTTCTGTGATACACTTGCGTTGAATCGATTGGAATTTTTCATACGCGTTTCTATCTAATTTGCATCGACTTGAGACAGAAACTGCAATCGACAAACATCATCTCATCATACTGGCAGGAATAACTTACAGATAATTACAGAATTATAAAACAGGGCAGAAATATTCCTAAATGAAAGAACAGGCAGATTTGGGACATTGTGGGAGGAATTTTAAAGCATGCTAATTTCTCCAGAGAGCAATAAATGTTTTATTTCTCCTTTAAGATCTGTCTGATGTCAGAGACATGTTCCTCTTTTGGTTAATGAGGCTGCTTTAGTTGACAATTATTGATTCTAATAGGGATGAACTATGTCCCGGACTTGTTGCACTGTGTTTTTCTGTCATGGTTGTCAGCAGAGAACAGCTATAACTAACAGCACACACACACACACACACACACACACTGGAACAGCAGTGTTTACAGCAGTGTGCACCCCCTGTACTAATGTGACTAAGATCATTCACGTCATATCTAAAATAATCTGCCTAAAAAACATTATTACGCATTTCAAAGTCCAATTAGTGGAAAAAATGTCACTTTGAATTGTAGTGGACAAGTTGATCTAAAGCATTTGTATCCTGCACATTATAAAGCTCCACGCTGATTTGCAGAAATCAGTTCGCTATAAACATGATAAAGAACTCTGAACCTAAAACTGAGAAAAAATTACAAAGCCATTAGTAAATGTTTTGATTGTGGAAAACTATTTGTTTTTACTTTTTGATCTCAAGTTTTCCCTGCAAATCAAATTTTTTTAAAGTGAGCCGTGGACCTCGAACTATGGGTTCATCCCCAAACAACTTCTCTGCACCTGACATGTATTAAAGCTCACACTCCAACATGCTGGACAGTCACAACTGTCTGTCCTTCCTGAGGACAAAGCCTTTTAAAATGTAAAAAGTACTTTAATTAAAGGCGACATAATTACACATTGAATTCATCAGAAGTACTAACTCGAAGTTCTTTCAGGAAAAAAGGTGAATTAAAGCCTGGAAATACTTCTATCAATTGGACTCTGCCATATTTTACTTTTCTCAGCCCTTTTCAAACTGGCAGTGCACTGCTCACCCTGCTCAATTTATTATCTTTAAATAGCCATGAAAAAAAACAAATTAGTCATAAGGCGGACAGAGGATGTTCACCCTAACTGTGTTTAAGATTTCATAGGCCAAATGGCTCTGCTTTGACTTAAAGGTAGGTTAGTGCAGCGGATTCAGGAAAAAGGATTAAAAAAATAGTAAAACAGATTAGAAAGAGATTTTTTTTTTTTTTTTTAATTTTTAGCTTAAACAAGGAACATAAAATAAAAATATAAAAGTAGTGTATTGCATCTGCACAAAGGAATTACATTATTCCCTTTGAAGCAGCTATGTGTCAATATATCCCATTAACATTTATCTAGTTCCTCACATGAAACTTAAAGCTATTATTAATATTTCATGTTACAGAGGCCTGCAAAAAAAGGTGTTTAAAAATTGTGAAAAATATTGCATATAGTGGGAAACACAGAAAATGAACACCTGACACCTGACCGCAGTTCCTCTCAGCTCTACAAAGTGTTTTAGCATCTTCCAGCTTATTGTTTTGGTTTTAAATTTACACAACAGCAGACAGACAAAGTTAGCAACTAGCCGGTGAACATAGTGGAAGATTTAGCAGCTAAATAGCCAGATGTTTCTCTGAGGACTTAATATTGGTCAACTGGACGTCCGCCACGTGGACAGAAACTCTCCAAACGAACGCTAATATTACTCTGTGTCTGCTGGATGTGTTATTATGTCAATGTTGTGTTTACAACATGTTTCAGCTGCCCCCAAGTAAGTTAAACACACAATCTAATTCAAGTTTAAAAACATTGTACTGAACACTGAATAACTAAAAGCCCTCTATTCATTTGTGCATATTACCATGAAAATGACAATGACATATACAAATGTTGTGTCGAGCGTTTGCTTATGACTGGCTTCATGAACAAGATTTTGTGCAATGGAAGAATGTATGGTGATATGACACCTTTGTTACTTTCCTCCCATTCATTCCACTGAGGATGGTCATAACTCAAGAAAAAAAGAAGGTCCTGCAAATGCAAATTTAATCATTATAAGTGAAAGAAAAGGCCAATACAGACACCCAACAATATGTTAAATGCTTATTTTTCAATGTTCACTGCTTATTGCAGAAGACCAACTAATATCAGCAATGTACTTAAGGTAACTTCTCCCTCATTCACCGTCAGTATGAGGGTATAAACAGAAGTACATGTCATGGACTTGTAATACTGATTTATGAAGTTTATCCAGCTGTACCTGGTCATGGATTATGGCTACAGCCCATTTCATGGCACATTTTTCTGTGTCAGTGTTGTAATACATAATCTCACATATTTGTGGCCAAGTTCCCGTCTGCCTGTCTTCAGCTGTGAATTATAGACTCATTAAAATCACATGATCCTGACAGTTGAATATTCACTGTTTTACCCAGACTGTTACCTTAGAGGGAAAAGATTCATATGATTAATGTGTGTTTACACCTCAGGGTGACATCCCAAAGTATCAGGAAACTCACACTACCCCTGCTACATCTCACAGGACATCACAGTGACTCTGGGTGACTACTACAAGATGTGGACCAACAGGGAAAGTCTGTAACCAACAGTCACTGATCTTTTTCCCCTAAAAAGATTAAACTGCTGTGAGCTCACCATGAAATATCGAGTAATGAAATCCACCATGTGAAAATAACTCAGTTGAAAACACAATCCATGGATTTACCACATACAGTACCAGCGAGTTTTCACCAAGGGGGATGTATAAAATGTCCACTGCTACAACATCAGAAAACAACTTCAGTAAACATATTCATCAGCAAATAAAAGACCAAATAACCTCATAAAAAACCTAAATGCTTGGAACCTTCTTATTCAGGATTAACTGCACAGATGCTTTTCTCTCAATTAATAATCAAATTATCAGAAAATTCTTGTCCACTAGTGTTTACCTGCTCCTCGACTGAATAGCTCATCGGTGTAAAAAGGTGCAGATAACCCGTCATCTTTGATCTTTTATTTCATTCATTTATCTCTTTATTGTTTTGTTTTTTTTCTTGAGATTTAACCAACTTGTGATGGTTGGGTTATCTCCTTTTTTAACTTCTTGAATTTTTTGTTTTTTACAATAAATGTAATAATTTCCTCAGAGTTTATCCTAAGAAACAATGGCAAATGCAATGTATGCAAGTAATCTGATACAGAATAATAATAATAATGAAAAAGAATGAAAGAAAAAACTCCATTTATGGAACAGGTTATAGATTTCAAACATGTCCCTCATGTCCTGACTCAGTTATCAGCCCCTCATTGCCCCCGTCAGAAATCACAATATCTACCGAAGCAGTGTAATAACGTCTCTAAATCCAGATTGTAGAAAGGTCAGCGGGATATCTAACTCTAGGACAGAGCGCTTCAAACATTTGAGAGAAAAGTGTCTTTAATTATCATTCGGTATGAATTATAAAATAAAACTTTTCCTGTTTTGTTTATGTTGTTTTTTTGTTTTTTTTTTGGAGTGTACAATGTGTCGGCCAAAACAGCAACTTTACTGCAAGAACAAGTTACTGCCATGAAACAGCACTGCCAGATTAAAAAACAAACAAATAAAACAAATGAAACCTTGCTCATTGTGGCAACAGAAACATTTGTTTTCTCTTCAGTTCAAACATTTTGTGGTTATCGTTACCCAAACACAACAGACCAGAGAACATATTGTGTTTGTGCTACAGTGGCTCTCATGAGGAGTCTGTAGACTTGAATGTTTGCTTGGCCAAACACAAAACCCTCTGTGGAAAAGAGCAGCTTTCAGACCAGAAGCCGGCTACAGCTCTCGCACACTGTGCGGAGAGAGTGACCTAAACTGAACCTCAGAGACGTGAAACTAGAGAAATGAGTCCTACAATGATGGGTTTAACTGCTTGAATATTAATACTCCTAAAATAATGATTATTACTAAAGATATTATATCAATCATAAATAATCTGGCTATTGCTAATTCAGATGACTTTTTAACTTTCCATGTAATATTAAGGAATGCTAAATTAACAATGCATATGTCCAGAGTACAAAAAAAGATCTAGTAGAAATGTTTCTTTTTTTTATTGCATTGGTCAGACAGGTGCAGGGTCGTGCATTACCAGAGGAGGAAGAGGTTGAGGACGAGGTGAAGAGCTCCCTGAAGAAATGGGTTTTCATGCTTACAACAGGGAGTTATATGTTACTGCAGTCGGGAGGTCATCCCATCTCCAGTGGGCCGGAAGAAAGAAAAGTCAAGTCTGAGCGTTGGCCAGTTCACTTGGCCCAGAGCAGGAGTATACTGTAGAGACGGGACACAGGCTGTGGTGTAGGGTTAAATTTTGTCTTGCAGCTGCTTTGTAAGTCTGGTTAGCCTCGTCTGCCAGCAGCAAGGCTTTTTAAAAAGGATATGAGACGCCCAAGCCACAGAGAGTTTCAGGACGGTGGCTGAGAGAATTTAGGGAGGCTGTGTGCTGAAGTATTTTATGTGGATTTTAGGGGTAAGACTTAGAAGCAATTTCTTAGCTAGAAGTAGTAACTTCTCGGCGTCTCCGCTGCTTGCCTGGCCGCACACAACCCCCCGAGAAACAGTAAAATGTCATTTTTAAAAGCCAGTTTTTGTAATGAATAAACAAAAAAGACATTGTATCTTCATAAGTGAGATTCAAAGGAAAGGTATTTGGATTTTTCTATCTTTAAACAAAAGCCAAGCTAGTTGTTTCCCCGCTGACCATCTCTGTTTTAAGCTACGCTAGCCAGCTGCTGTCTGTAGTTTTATATTTAATGGACACATGAGAGTGGTATTAATATTTTCATCCAACTCTCCACTAGAAAGCCAATAAGCCCATTTCCCAGAATGTTTTATATAATGTAATTCCTTTAAAAGAAACTAAATTTGCAAACAGCGTCCACCCGTGTCCAACATCGCACTACTTCCTTGTTTGCTCCCAACAGGCAACAGTCACAGCTCCTACAGCAGCTAGGGTTCTTTTTTTGAGGGATAATTTTTGGCATTTGCTGGAACAACTGACGCAGGATTAAATATATCCAAAAGGTTTTTCAATAATTATCTGTTAGTGTGAGCACATAATAATTTTCCTTTTCAAACCCTAGCTGAGCGATATGACTTGACCGACACAACATACAGCAGAGAGCGATGTGTGACTTTCTGTACTCATGCCCTATTCATTACACCTGACAAGAGCTTTATCTGTTTTCCACAAAATATTTCCACCATCTTACTGTAGGCTCTTTGTGATGGATCCCTAAAGCACAGGCCAGGAAGAAAAGGCCACACTTAGTCTTTAAACCTGGAATGAAAGCACTTGAGTGTGCATAAATAAATTCAGCTCGTCTGGCTGGCGGATTGGTGTGGTACAAAAGCCAAGAGTGGCCGTTTTCAGTAATGAACAAAGGTGCTCCCTCACCGCTGTGCCAAGATGTGTCGGCACATTTGTTGCTGCTCTAATGGCACTACTTAAAATAAATGCAGAGTCATTTCAGACAGTTGACTCTAATATTAGCTCATGGAAGCTACTGAAAGAGAAAATGCTTTATAAATCATAAATCTGAGGACATAACCAAAAAAAGAAAATACACCTGACCCTTATGGATTTGGGTCAGATACTTCAAATACCTCATGTCAGATCAAACATGATGTGCCAGTATTGGTGATTACTTAAAGTCTGTCGAGTCAGCTGTAAAAGGCAAAAATGAAAATGCAATGTAGCCATAACGGCAGACAGAAACACACCAGTGAACTGGAAAAGTAATGACTGACACCCCTCAAGTGAAAAACAGACTTTTCAACTGATTTAACTAAAACCAAAGTTTAGAAGAAAGAAACAGAGAGAGGCTACAAACACAAACTCAGTGAAAAACATCACAAAGCATCACACAAAATACAGAATAGATAGTTGGAAATTAACGGTCAGGAGATCTATTATGTATTAGATATAACACTAACTGATGTCATTTTCTAAAGCTCGTATCTTCAGCTTTGATGTGTCAAGAGGACCAATACTCAACCTCTAATCATTCCCTCCTGTCCTCTATTTACTACAATTGCTCTTAAAATCCCATCTCTTCTTTTAGGTCTCATTTGACCTCTTCTGCGATCCTTCTCTTTGATCATTCTGTGGAATATCGTCATGGCATGAAGGCTTTAATCCCCGGACTTGTTGTAAATGGCAGTTTATTGGTTGAGATTTTCTTTTAAGTTTTGGTCATTTAAACATATTCTCCTATTCCGTCTTATTATGAAAGAGTCCAGAGAAAAATTTAAATGTTAGCTGCTTAAATTATTAACAGTATTATAACAATCATTAGCGCCTTTCCCCAAAAATATTGTTTCCATTATTTTTAAAAAAGTTTTTCCTATTGTATTTTTTGTCGTTTTGTCATTTGATCATCAAACAACTCGGTATCAAACTAATAATTTCCCAGTTGTCCCTCTGCCGTGACATTTTAGAGACTTTCCACAGATCCAGGTTGAAAGTCACCGTCTCAGTTACAAATATTACACTGTAGCACAATCAATATAATGCAAGTCATTTCCTTTAGTTTGAAATGCCATGTGTTAAAGAGCCTGTGAATTCCTCACTGCAGTCAGCTGAGCATCGAGTGATTTTCCATGAAGCTCTTTATATAATTTGTGAGGTGGTGCTCATTTTGCAGGGCATGCATTCCGCCTGTGTTGCCGACATGTTTAAATGGTCCCTTGTGGAATATAAACAATTCTCTCATCTTGTCCCCATTATAGACTGGTAAGTGGTTTAATTGCCAGTACAGAGAAATAGCAGGTAAAACAGCAGCTGACACTGTTACAAATGGAACTGTGTACTGTGTACTAAAAAGAGAAACAATCTAGTCAATATCCAAACACCCAATGTTGCTGAACACTTGAAACATTGTGTTTTATAGGTGTGAAACCTCCAGTTGAGACATTTGAAATGCGAGAGCTGAGTATAATGGTTAACTGTCATTGAATTGTTCTCCGCTTCCACTTCAAAGGCTTGAAAAAGCAGCGCGTGATCGCCTCATCTCCACTGAAGTGTCACACAGAAAATATGTCGGCATATTGCTCGAACCTGCTCTCTAAAACCCTGTGGGTGTGCTTAATAAATACGAATGACTGAATGAATGAGAGGATAAAGATTGTCACTTCAGTGGTTAACTATCCCACAATTACAAGGCTCTATAAAAACCAGGGATCATCTACCTGTGACATGAGCGCTCTTATAAAGTTGCCATGTGACCGTGAAATACGACCCATTTACGTGCAGATTGCCATTGGCCTGTGTGGTTCAATTAACCTACGTGAGGTGGGGAATGGGCCAGAGGAGATGTGCAAAGGGCACAACAAGATGGGGTTCAATTAACCAGACGTGTCTGTGTAGGTTGCCTTGGTATCCACATAATCCATTACATGAGCAGTGATCTATCTTTATTTTGGATAACTTGTTGTTGTGCAAATAAGGTCAACATTTGGCATCTGGTGTCTCAAATGTAAGCAGTCTTTCTAACCGATATTCAAGTTAAAATAGCAGCATTTGTGACTTCGGCACATTAATCATCGAGCACAGAGCACAGCAGCTATTCATTTGTTGCTGCTCTGCACAGTCCAGTGACAACACAGTGGCCAGTGTGTTCACAGAGCAGAAACACATCATCATAACTCACAGTAGCTTGTGTGAGGCTGAATACATGTAATTTGCAGAAGTGTGATGTTTGAAGCATTTCAACATACATTTATACTTTGCATATATATATATATATAAATAAGTATATGGTGCTGGGAAAGAGTATAGTATGCACAACATAGGCCACAGGAACACCACTTATGGGCAGGGTTTTCATTTTACTTCACTTACTTTACTTAAGCAACGTTGGTCTATTTTCTATATTCAGTTGTTAAACAAAAACTGAAACCCTAAAATTATTATTTTTTCATATATTTTTGAAATCTAGGTTATCTACAGTTTGCTTGGGGAAGTGCTGAAATCCATCATAATGCTCAATACTATGGCATCACATGAATTGGACAAAAAAACAGACGAACGTACAAACAAACAAAAAGCTGAAAAGCTCACACGTAAAGCATGATTTGGAAAATAATATTCGGTATTACTGCTCCTTCAGATCAGCACGTAAGATTAGGAAAATACTGCCATGTGACTCTCAAACCTCCAAATGTCTCTGTCAGAAATGCTTCAGGTGCTCCACATCTGACAGTACTGTATAATGTTTCCCCTATACTGTAACCTGAAGCGACAAAATGTAAGAGGCATATCTAGATCTGTCACTGATATCAGCATGACTGGGACTTGCAAGGAATCACACATCACTCACAGTACTTCCTCTTCTGTCCTGCCTCATATACCTTTACTATTTTAAAAGTGACTATGAGCAGAGCTCTTAAATTGAACAACTGAAAGGTGTTATCAATGTTTTCTAACTTATATGGATGTATAAATTACCTGATGTGGATTGATATACCTGTCTTATTTATATATATATATATATATATATATATATATACACACCATCAAAGGGTCTCTATCAACAAAAAGTATTGTTTTTCAGGTCATATTTTCACACGTCATCTCGAACGTAACTTAATGAGAAGTATCTCTTTCTCTCTCTAACTGTGCTGAGCATCTTTGTCATTGCATGCTGTATTGCAGGTGGACGTGCTGGAGGAGGGAGGTTATAGACAGTGCAGTGCTTTAGCCTGGTGAACTAAGAGCCAGTAATGGATGAAATCAAGCAAATGTAGCTCCTGTTTGGGGTCGGGTTTGGGGTGAATGCAGGCCTGTGCAGAACTCTAAAACCTCACATGACACAGTTATTTATTTGCCATTTGCTATTTTTGTATTTATTTCAATGAGGCATGCTTGACTCAGCCCGTCTTGCCAGAGCAGTGAATGTTCACTTTTGCATCGATGTGTTACCTACTACATGAGCTTCAGTTACCTACTGACCTTGTGGAAATAAGAGGTACCTTTATTGATCCCCAGTAGGTGAAATTCAATAATAAATTCATAATAAGTAGTTGGAATTTATTAAATCATGCATACATTACTAGACTATAGTTGCGAGTCTACTGGAAACCAACAACGATGGAAAAGTAACATGATTTTTCACAAACACTCAAAATGCTGTCTCTTAAAATTTAAACATGTCTGTGGAAAAAACATACAACAACATATACACACCATACCTTAATATGCTATACACCAGTTGCACCAGTTGGCCTTTAAACCGGTGAATACTGTACATCTTGTACCCAGTCAAGGTAGAGACAGTAATACAAGCCAAAGCCAAGCTGCTTAAAAGTTTGTATCTTTGGTCAACTACGAAATTACTTTTGGTACACTAATCACAGAGTGTCGCTGCGCTGTGGAGCAATCAGTGTGATGCAATCAGAAGGAAAATCAAGGGTATTGAAGCTCATGTCTCCCCTTAAACTGAAATTACAGAGGGTCTGTGTGTGAAGATCAGGGTCAGTCTGTCTCCACGAACGCTCATAATGACACCTTTGGGAGTATATTATGATGAATATCCACACAGGTGGGATGTCTACACTGGAGGCAGACACTGTAATGCAGGTATCTGGTTTTCAATATGACAGGATGGTCATTTAATGTGAGGATATGTTGGAGATTTGATGTTAGTAAGTGCGACGTCAGCATTTCTTCTTCTTGCCTGTTTCACAATAAAAGCATGTAGTGATACAAATTTTAAACACCTGAAGCACCTGCAGGAACCATTCAATCCACTGAGACAACACAGTGCGGTAGAGGTCACACTATTCTGGTTCAACCACTGATATTACGATGAGCGTAAATACATCCCATCACAACTACTGTAAAGTAAAGAGAGCCAATGGAAATGGAGTTTTAATGGAGCATGTGTGCTGCTTTGATAAGAAAAGTTTTTGCACTCTGAAGGTTCTGTTGATTTTTTGCGATAACCTACATAATCAATCAATACTTTCTGAGGCATTTTGTGCCTTGTAGCTTTAGTGTTTCATAATGAATCAAAGTAGTACCTTGGCTACAGAGACCAAAGAGAGTTGTTACTGCTATTGATAAATAATTCATAGCACTCATATCTTAAGATAATCAAAAACCTAATTTCAAGCTTAATAATTTAAGATGGGCTCCCAACAGGTGCTACATACCTCTAAATGAGGTAGAAGTAATTATGTGGAGCCTGTCTGACTGCCTGATTTCTGTATCAAGGCATTTAACTTAAGATATGGAGCATTTTCAAATTACAGAATCACTCAATCTCATATCTTACCAATGTTAATATGACTAAGTACATCTTAGTTTGCTGTGAGATGCGATTTAAGATGAAGGTAAACTAGATTGCATCTGTTTCTAGCAGCAGGGTTATGTTTATTTAATAATGTCTCATGAGTCATAGTCTATACACATCTCTAGGAGGGCTTAGCAGGGGTCAAGGTCTCACTAGGAGAAGTCCCTTGTCTTCATTAACTCCCGCAGTCCAGTCTTATCTTCTGCAGCACAAATGTCCCCGAATGGCTGGATAATTAACTTTCATCATCTGAACTGGCAGCTTCATGGTTTGACCATTATACTGAATGGTGACATCAATCATATTCATCCTGGGTTTTGGTTCTCAACATTGTCAAATGGACACAGCTGGGAGATGTCCCACATAGACACTGTATGGAAAACCAGTGCTCAATGCCCAACTGATGTAATGGATTTTTCATATGCCCTCTAAAATTTAAAAATATCAACTATAATATAACAAACCTTGTTTGCTCCTGGTACAAACATTATGTATGTTGCCATAAAATATGTATGTATCAAACTTGACACCACCCCCCCACAGATTAACAGATTCCTTTCAGAACACAATGCTCCAGAAATGACTAGGCAGAAAACTGAAGAGTGGAATAACACAGGTCAAGCAGGGTCACTTCGACAAGTTAAGTGTTGAGGAAATTGGCTTTTGTCATTGAATGGCCGTAAATTGAATCTGTCCCTTGTATTTATTATCAGACAATTTGAATGACTGTAACTATGTGGCAGACAACGCTATTTCACTGTGGGAATGAATGTGGACACTTCAAGGGCAGTTCTTCTCGCAATGTTTTAAAAATATAATTGCTTGAGTGAAATACTCAGTATCTACCATATCACCCATCAGTGTTGTCTCATGGGTGATTTCTGTTACATATTTTGTAAGTACATTATGTCCAAACCACTTTTAGACAAAGCAATACAAATAAATTCAACAGTGCAAATTTTATGCAGCAAACTAGAACTGACTGATAGATAAACTAAATCCTTGGTACATTTTTCTCACTGAAGTGAAACTGACCATTGGCTAAACTCCTCCTCCAAGCACCAACCGTCCAGTTATAGGTTAGCAACTATATTTCTACAGCTGCATGGGGCTACAGTAAGAGCGATACTAGCAATCTTTTTTGGCTTTTCTGAAACCAAGAACACTTTACATTGCATTACATTTCATGTAATATATAATATAAAATACCAGAGAGCATAAAAGTGCAGCAACAGTAATTAAAGGAGGTGGGGTTTACTGAACTTTGGAAACAATGATTCACTTCTTGTCTGAGGTCACTGAGATGAATTGTTTTTCTTTTCTTTTCTTTTCTAGTTGAACCATTTGCTTTTGTATAGATAATACTGCATATTTAGTACAAACGTACTGTCACAAGTCATTCAGACCTCTCCAACAATATACCCTAGTCAACGTCAGCCAGTTAATTCAGCAATCATTCCCTAGTTTCTAAGCTAAGCCTTAGAGGAAGATACTCTGCATCAGTGAGCATCATATTGATACATTACATAGTCTGTTATATATTGCATCCACCCCCACAACATCAACAAAAACAAGTGTTATTTGCAGCTTTATCACACCATAATCCCCATTGTGGGGAGGGGGACTCCATTCAATGCTGCTGCTTATTTTAAAAAGATTTAACTCTCAGAAACAGGCGGGTTTTATTTCTGAGAAAAAGAATGACATCTAATTCCCGTCAATTGCCCAGTGGGGGCAAACTAAAGCTGCTTTGAAAGGGCACTGATCTAAAGAGCCTCTCTGATAAACATGCTCCAGCTTATTTTCTGGTTTTGATCTAGCTATTGGTCACAGTGGGTCTCTATGAAGGATTTGTACATTGTTGGAGTTGACTGACCAAGCGCTCTGCCCTCTGGGTATTACAGCATGCTGTGCTGGAAAAAAATCTGCCATTTTCTCCTTGACTTCTTTGAAATAAAACTAGAATTTCACACTTGTAAATAATCATTTGTCTAAAGTAAAACAAAAATGACTTTTTTTTCGCATGTCTTCTTTTTCCATATTTGTATATCCAGTAATTCTGCAATCTTTAGATTTCCTCTCCCAAAGCAACAGTAGCATTGACAGGGTCTCTTTATAGCATCCCTATGAATCAAGGCAGTGCGTCTCATACTGAACTCATCATCACATCCTCCAGACCAAATCACATCAACACTAATGCATTGACAGTAGGTACAGTAAAAGCTATAATAAAACTGCAATGGCAACACCATCTCTGATAGATTTCCTTCCAAATTAGATTATAAAACTAACTTGCTCATTTATAGTAAGTACAACCGTGTGATAAATGCTCCTGTTTCCACTCATTCTACAACTTCAAAGTGCTCTATCCTGAGAGACTCACGTCTGACTTCAATGGCACGTTTGCAGCAGTCTGCTGCAGGCATTTCTCAGTTTGACTGGGTGCTATGTTGTGGCTAACTCCAACCAAACTTCAAAGGAATTTTAATGTTTCTTGCAACATTCAAGTTGCAGTAAAAAGAAAACTGCTTAAGAGACATTAGTGTGCATACTTTGGTAAAGGAGTATTGCACAAGACACTAAAAGTAATGCAGCATTTGTTGTTGCATTTCTTGGATGTTTACTGGGTAGACCAAATAATTGTAAGGACAAAATATTCGTTTTCAGAAGGTAAAGATTACCAATATGTTGTGGAGATGGGTCCATTGAAAAATATATAAATAATATATTAAACTGAAGTGTGTGTTCTTGGACTTTGCCTCACATTTGAACCTGAGCCAACGTAAACTTGTAAACACAAAACAAGCTCATCTGTGTGTGTTTTTCTGAAGAGAAATGAGCATTGAATCTGACAATAGGACAAAGACAGGGTTTCTCTGCTGACCCTGGCTCCTGTCCAAGAAAAGCTTTAGTCACAAATTCTGAGACATTTCTAACAAGGTTATGTGACAGCCTGTCAGAGTGCAAGTTTGATACCTGAATGATTTTTTCAGACTAGTTCCTTGGCTGACTGGCAGATGTTTACACTCATTATATGGATTAATTATATATATATATATATATATATATACAATACTTGCTACTTCAGCTGTCACTGACGGTGGTTCCTATTAGTCATGATATATCTAACATATCAATGTCTAATGCCGTACTAGATTTTTACTGAAACAAAACAAACATGCTTGTCTTTACAGAAGATGCATTTCACAATCAGTGTTGTGATTTACATAAAAAAGATAGCTGATTTTCAACAGCAATGAAGGAAATGAATAACGTTAAGTCTTAACAGTTACAGTGAAGGTACTTATGTACTGCACTCCTCTATTACATTTTAGCAAAGAGCAATTATGCACTAAACAGAATGTGACAAGATACTTTCAAGATTTGTTGGAAAAGAGTTAGGTCTTGTACCTGCTTTACTACTTTGCAAGCAAAAGAAAGTGTATCTCCTCTGCTCACACTAACCCACTAAAAATATGACTGAATTGTTCTGAATATTATTTTTGTTGTTGTTCTTCCTCAGTTTTAAAAAGAGATCTTAACGTTTATGCTATGTTTAATCAGATAAAGTCTGGCATTTTGTCCATACTCCACATATTATATGAGACAGACCAGACTTTTATATGCTTCCTGCCTCTCTGCTGCACTTCCCAGCAGTCGGAGCGAGAGTTAATTAGTTTAATGGTTAATGCTCACTACTTCACATCAGCTGCAACATACTAAGGATAAAAGGTGACTGAGTCTGACAGCCTGGAAATTTTTTTTTTTTTTACATTTTGTGAGTATCTTCAAGAAAGTATATTGTTTTAAATGACTCAATAAAGCATGAATAAAGTGTTTTCATATAGCCAGAGAGTGGGCAGATGCACCCAGCTGACAGCTGGACAATGTGAGATGGTGCTGGAGCCAAATCAGTGTTTGAAGCACCCTCTACAATCAACCATGATCCCCTGGAAGAGAGGAGGTTTGACTTCCCTTCACCCGGAACTCCAAAGTCTGTGTTTGATCAAGGGAGGAGCACATTATAAATCGCCATGACTTTGAATGTTTTTCTCTTCTGAAACGTGTGTGCACTCATGATGAAATAGGTGGCACTGATGAGGTTTGTTAGTTTATTTCTTTGAGAAATGTTGAGCTACTGTTCCTGCAGGACACGATCAAAGCCGAAGCCTATCAAAGACCAATTAGAGTGTCCAGTGCAAACACTGAGCAGAGATCAAAGACAGGGCTGCATTACATGACAGCCACTGAGATAGAAAGTAACTACATCCCATTATTAGTGTGAGCACATCCACTAATGGGGCTTTGGATAAAGCGACCCATTTTTATTGCAAAGACGGTGCTGGTGTCTGTTGAGGTGCTGTGGCCAATCTCTCAGATCACTGAAGCAGGTAGTAGCTTTTTATTCTTCCTTTGAAACTTTGTATTATCATTATTGAACAAGGTGGGGTTGAGATGCATCCTGCTGTACACTGTGAACACTATTATTATTATTATTATTATTATTATTATCATTGAAAGTCACAACATATACTGCAAAGTAGCCTTTGCTATTTTGCAGTGACACCACCCGCCCCATCTAATCCAGACACACATTATTTGATGGATGTAGCACATTTTGTAAAAAGTCTGCAATGTTCTTTATGAGCATGATGTATGATGAAGAGAACAAAGTGCAAGAGAAAGTGAACAGGCTGTTGTGTGCCCTTGCTGCACAAAACATCATTAATATAGGCGATGTGAGAAAAGAACAAAATGACATTCAGTTTGATGTTGCATTGTCTTTCTTGTTTCCTCAGAAGTAGGTGAGAGTTCAGCAAGGGCACACGATAACAGGTTGGTGTAACAAAAGCAGATTTTCTAAAAATGTAGACTTGGAATTACTATTTGCATTTGTTCTGTCCATTTTTCTTACCTTCAACATGACTGTTATTATGTTAATATTATTATGTTATTGTAGTAATATCAATTGATTCTTCTAGGTTCTGTTGGGGCTGAAAGTTGAAGATTCAATTGCTCAAAGCCACTTTAAATGCAACGTAAGTGTTTCTATTCTCCCCAAACCCATTTGGTTAAAGTGGATGGTAAGTTTTTTTATTGACCAATCTGGTTTGCTATGGCAACACCATATGGATTTTTCTAAAAATCGACATACTGGCATGATCCTCAACAGATGGTAATTACCACTATAGCTGCTGCTCTTTGATACAACTCAGTGGTGCTTTCAAATTAACATCTGGCTCCATCATTAAGTTGTATACACAAGGGACATAGACAATCAAAATAAGTCAGCAAAATGTGAAGTCATGTTCCTCTTCAAAGGTGTATGTAAACAATGTTAGAGGCAAGGTATCTTCCTGATTAACCAGCAGAACACTGCGATGATGACTCACCTCTAAACACATTCTGTCATCTGCCATGTCTACCACGACAGCGGCTGTAGCCACCGCGGAAAAAACAGATGCAGGAGACATATAGGTCAGTTAATCAGGGCGAAACACTTCACATCTGTATGTGGCCCAATTAAACCTAATGCACCCTGTCAAGTTTTAGTTTTTACCACACAAATGCAATTCTGTTTACAACGAAGACTCCTCACAAGAATGCACTGTGTGTATCCTGCAGATCTACCAAACATATTTAATGCATTCCTTTGGAAACCTGCATCAGACAGTTATTCTGGTATGCCGTCTCCTTCTCCCCGTCTGTTAGTGCATTGCCTCTAACTAACTGACAACTGTTGCACAAGCACGGACCCAGACTTTGTCGGTGGAAGAATAGCTTAAAACGAGCTTAGAATCGTTATAGATTTGTATGCTGATCACATGTGGTGCCAGCCTCGTGTTTGGTAGTATTGGTTTGGTAGTATTCCCTATAGACGTCAGTAATTCATTACAATGTCACAATCTTTCATCAGATGCTCAACCAATAAACTAATTTCTGGTACTTACATTCTATTTCTCCAGCCTTTGCCAAAGAAGTTTGCTAAGTAAAACACTTTCTATTAGGCTTTCTGTTAATATTTCTGTTTCCGTGTTGATGCCCGTGTGTGTGTTTGTTTGTGGGTGTGTGGTAGGGTTCATTTCATACTAGCTCCAGTAAGCTGCACGCAGTCTAGAAAGCGCAAGTTGCTGTGGTTTACATTTCGTCACGTTGAAATTTTAGCGGCTGCGCTCATAATTCAGCAGCAGGGGAGCATGTAGGGGAATGACTGAGTGTCTTCTGATCAGCTATCTATGCTTAATGATTGGTAAAGGTTAAATATTCAAAATTACTTGTTAAAGGTTGGTAAAAGATCTTTGGATGAGTGGATATAAAAGGTGGTCTCTGGTGCCAAAGTCATCTGTTTTGCTGTGTTTTAACAACATCACACTGCTCCTTTGCTTCTGAGAGACAACAGTCATTATTCATACAGACACAAGAGCTTGTTTGCCGGGAAAACATAAATATACGTCATTTTAATTGATTGAACATGACCAATCCTGTCATTATTCTGGTGTCAGTTTTGTATCACTTCAACATGCTTGTTGTGTCCATTCATCCTCATACTTCTGCTACTAGAACATAAAGAAATGAAGACATTATGGAGACCATTAAAAAAAAAAGATATGCTACCTAATTGAATTGTCATAGAAATCATTTTCTATAGATCCTGTCGATCTTTACCAGCCAGAAAAAGATCCTTCTAAATGTGTATCTTCTACTGCGTTACAGTGAGTTGTAATTAGAATCTCTGTAGAAAAAGATCACATTTCATTCACTAGTGAGCCAGAGAGATGAGATGACTTTCAATTAAACTGCTAATTAATTGGGTATATTACCAAAAATGCACTGATGGACTGCACAGAATCTGTATTATTACAGTTCTTGAAGTGGTGTACAACGTGTGACCTACATTATGCCATTAGAACAGTTGTCACAAATTATTATTATGGTGTGAGGTTGTATATCTGTTAAATGTTAGTGCACTAAGGTAACTGCGATACAACCTACAGTCAGTGTTTCTGAATACTGTATATGTGAGAGTGTGACTGTGAGAGAGAGACAGCTATGAATAATGGTTTCAGTGTGTTGGCACAGGTGAGGAGCTCTGTCAGTGCCTGTGACAAGTCCCACTCCAAGCACATCAACTGGCACGAAACACAACTGGCCACACTTAACGCACCACAACACCCGCTGTCAGGCAGCCGCCAATCAGCGTGCGAGGTCACCGGAATCCATGAAAACCGAAGCCGTCCAAGTTTCCCGGACAGGCGATAATTAATAATTAGATCCCGGAGGAAATGGGTCCTTCAATCAACCTCCATTGTTGTGCATGGTTTGTGAGGGTTTGGCCATCAACTGAGTGTGACTTATCATGTAAGGAGCATAATTACCATCAAGGGAAAACAACTGTTTTTTTTTTGTTTGTTTTGTCCACCTTCTTATCCTCAACATCCAGAAGAGCATTTGTCACACCTACAACAATGAACGTACTTCCAGTGATTCCATATTATCATAGACAGGCCTGGACAAAAAAAAAAAAGAAGAAGAAAAAAAAAAAGAGTTGCAATCTATGCATTCACACACTCCCTCACTACACATCCGTTCTAAATATTATGTACAGGCAGTAGGTACTTGTTGTAAGTGGTGCAGTTAGCGCCGCATGACGTTTAAAATGTCTAATATTGCGGAAATTGAGTTATTAAAAGGGTGGTTCGCTGACTCTGGCTATCTCGTAGCGGATCTAGAGATCGCATCTACAAGAGGGATCTATCTACAAGATATTTATATTGGATTCTACTTTATTCGGGGAGCTAACGCTAGCTAACAGTTGTCTGCAGATATCAGGCCGATGTCTTGTAAGCACAAACAGCGAAGGTGAAGGCTCAACTGTCCTAAAAAGAGATTCACAGTATCTGCCAAAGAAAATAAATAAACTGAAACAAGCTATTAAGTTGTATTATAAGAGATACAGGATCCAGTTTTGTAGAGCTTGGTCACACACTGGAGATTAAAAACATCTCAGTCTGTGCTGCTCTGATTGTGACCATTCTGTTTTAAATATGTCTGTTGTGAGCCCCTCAACTCTGTGCAGATGCAATGCGTTGGAGTATCCCTCTGAAATTTCTTTAGCTTTTGCATAAAATATTGTTCTATGTGTACAGTAAGAGCAGCAGTAACTAGGCTAGAACTGATGGATTTCTACATGAATTAAATTGTTAGAATAAAGACAACAATGTATTATACCACAGTGTTATTCATGGTATTGTTTGTTCTACAGATATTATTGTATTGCACAGCTTCGCTTTTTGTCAGATAATCTTAGGAAAAATGAATTCATATCGGCTGTTTCAGATTTTTAAATATAATTACATGTTTGGAAATTATTAATAAGAAATACGGCTGTATGTTCAAGTGTCATCTGCCTTCTGAAATTTGTACACAGTCTTGTTAAACACAACTGTCCAAATTGGAGAAGACAGTGCTAACAGCACTGTTGCCAGGAAAGGAACAATACAGTTGAACAACAGCTTCAGTGACCCTATTCCCTAAAAATAGCTGCAAAATGGGAATAAGAGTGAATTCTGACTGTAGCTGATCCTTTTGCTACACTTTGATAACCATGGAGGACGGGTGGCTCAGCTGTGCTAGAAAAGCGCTGGATTTAGTTCATCTATTCTTCATTGCACTTGAATTGAGCAGTCAGAAGCAATCACCTCTAATAAACACACTGTCCATCAAGAGGTGAGAGGGTAAATCTCTCCTGTCTGTTACTTCTGCAGCTAATAAAAATGTTGCATCCCTAATTAAATTTCAGTTCAAAAGGATGCATTGTTGTAGGGATGCGCCTACAGACACTAAAAGGCACAGGGATCAGGATCAGACTAACTTCAGCCAGACATCTCCTTCTCCATGCAGCTACAACTCTGTTTCAAACTATCATAATCCTATAATCAGCAACATGACTTTTCATGACAGGCTTCCCAAAAAATAGCTTCCTAGAGTTTCCCAAAATTGGGAGTTTAATAAGTTAAAAAGATTTACATCGAGCAGTGCAAATTAAAACAAATCTAAGAAATTTAATTCCACAATGATTTTAATTATTTGAGGTGACCCCCTCACAAAAACAGTTGAAATGAAGTCATGAGGCCAAGTCTGGAAAAAACATAACTCCTCATTAGCTCTAATTGGTATACATACTACAGTTAACTGTATATTTAATATGTTCTGTCTCAGTAAAATATTGCTTGAAACTTCACTGACTAGCCTGGTCAAATTAATTTCTTTAATACTACAGCACCAGTGTATTTATGAGTGTGCACTCCATGATTATTTACAGCTCAGCACGCTTTGCTTTTGCTTCGTAGAACAATTTTCATTCGACACCAGTAAAAGCTATATCATCCTCTGGGTAGCAATCTAATTCAATTCAGGTAATTTAATTCTAATGGTGTTATTACATAATTCAGGGGAAACACGAGATCACATCATTTGTTCGAGAAACTGACACTTTATTCGCTTAACAACTCAGTGGCTTTGAAGTGGGAATAGTCATATTTTCTTCTGAGGTTGTCAACAAATAATTAAGACAAAACTGGGAACTAACAGTTAAGGAAATAATTTCTTCGTCCCAGCGGCCTTTCAGGAATTTAATTTCATTTTTATGTTCAAGGAACCTGTCATGAGTTGTTTTGGCAAATGCGTTATCCCACATTTAATGTTTGCTCTTCCACAGAACATTTCCAATATTGAGTCTAACATGAGTTTGAGAAATATTGTGGAAATTAGATTAAGGATAAAAATGATCATGTGGTGTCATTCTCCGAGAGATCATCTATGGTTACTCCGCAACACTTTGCTACATTTATTTCCCTTGAGATAAACTACAGGACATGAAAGCTCATTGTGCAGCTCTGCTCACAACTGTTATCAAACAGAATAGAGACAGCAAAGATCAATCTAGTTCCAGTTTTAACAAATGAATCAGTAGATGAATGAATGAAACATTGTAAAGTCTGCGTCATTAAAGAGTCATTCAGTTGAATGTCATTATTGACCTTCAACACCCATGTATAGGCTTACAACATTTATCAAGTAGCACAGGGATCAATAGATAGATTACCTTGAGAAACACTAAACTGAGTGACACGTTCCAAGGTCATGCTATTTTTACTAGTATGTTGTAGAGGGCACGCAGGATAAGCAAAATGAATTTGAATGACATGTTAGATTATCTATATGTGTATGAATGGACTGCATGCAGGAAACATATGCCCTTCTATTGATGATTAAAATCACTGTTGATGTTTTCATTGTATTTTTTTTTTTTTTTTTACTCTATGTGAATATAAAACAGAAAACAGGACAAAGGAAAGAGAGGGGGGGTTCATTCTGTGTGGCATCAGGTCGGGAAGTTAAGAAACAGCTTCACAGCAAGAGAGAGGGGGAATAAAATAAGGTTTAGTTCCATCTGTCATCCAATCAGGGGCCTGTGCTATTTGAGCACCAGTCCCATTTGCCAGTCGCCAATTCAATCCAAGCATAGCCGCTGCATTCAGAGACGGGCGACCAGGTTGTCACTTTGAATGTGTTTATTTATTCTCATTTCAGGAAGTCTGCTGGAACGTGGAGACAGCTGGGTCAAATTGATTCTCACATACAAATAAGTTGAGAAACAGAATGGGAATGGACCGTCAAGAATACGTATGGTATCTGCATGCACTGTGCTCTCTTTGCTGCTCCTTACAAAATGCAACCCTGTATGTCAAACAATGTAACTTTTGGGAAGGTTTTTGTTATTACCTTTTACAATAAACTAATTTTATGCAAAAAGATACACAAATCTGACAATTATTGATAGGTGAGATATACATCTCACCTATCAATAATTAATAATAATAATTAATTAATAATATGTGAGAGTAAAAAAAAATAAAAATTTGACATATACATATAATATAAAGTAAGTAAAATGAATTGTAATGGAGACACTAATAAACATGATAATTATGTGTTTAAATTGTTGTAAGGTGAGTGAATGTTGTGTTTAAGACTCCTTTCTAATACTGTAATCACTATTGTTTGTATGTACGTTTCTGTATATGGTAATTATCACGTTCCTTCCTGTTTTTTTCCTATTTTTTGAGCATGCCCAAGAAAAAACTTTTGCTGATGCCTGAGAAACTACACCAAGCTAAGAAAAGAAAAGAAAAGTATTGCAATGCAGAGAAGCTGTATACACTGTGTGTACATACAACATTTAGCAATTATTTATCAATATTACAATGTTCTGCCTCCCAAATGTCCCACCTCTATTCTTTTGGTCTAAGTTGCTTGAAACAATCTTAGGCGTTTGGCACCAATATGTCTGCAGTAAGCTAATATTTATCACGCAATTTATCAGCAGTTGGCTGTTTCCGGCTCAATTTTTATTCAGGCAGAAGCTTCAAGGGGGATGTTTTTGTTTTAATTTATCTACTTTCTCACTAGAAAAAAGTGTATATGTTGACTTGTATAAAATGCATTTTAAGAGCTGAAAAAATGGATGGCCACATACATACCAATGCATATTTGGAAATGGCAGCGGGGACAGGATGGTGAAGTCACTGAAGTGAGCAATCAGTTCATTCACAAACAGGGAAAGTCATTTTTAGAGCATGATGCTTTGACTGACTTGTGAATTTGTTCACACATGCATACACACTGTAAAAGCAACTGCAACCTCAATGTGATGCTTAAGACCTGATTCATCTGTATTATCAGATACACAACTGTTGCCTGCCTCCTGCACTAGTTACTGTGGATCTGGTCATGGGGTGGTGTCATTTGTGAAATAAGCTTCTCAGTGTAATATGGCAGTCTGCTGTAGGCTGACACCTGAAATCCAGGCCTTTCCTGACCACTAACATATTGGCTGTGTTCATTAATTTCTTATTTGATGTACAGTATCATTATGCATACATAATGAAGTAGAATAAATCATGTATATTCATTGATAAATAATAGAAATAATGCTATTACATCTATTAATGTCTTATTTTCATACTTCATACCACGGATAGACAAAATCTATCACTAATTACTCATCACTGAAAAACACAAAACATGTCCATAATGCTACAAAAACGTGAATGTGAAACAGAAATGTGATTGTTATTATTACTATTTCTAATATGATTAGATAAGCGCAATTCTTCTTCCCCTATTTGACATTGTAACTTGGCAGCCGTAATAGACCTCAGGATAGATTGCCATGTCAAATGACTCAGCATGGTGGCTCCTGCTTAAGTAAAGTGTGTGTGTTTGTGTGTGTGTGTGCATGGTTTTTCTTTTTGGGGGGGGCTTATTAGAGTGGGGGCCTATTAGAATGGAGAGAATGTGTTTTCATAAAGAGAGAGTAGCCTCGACAGTACACAGTACAGCATTTAGCAGCTATAGAGCCAGATATTTTCCTGAGGAGATCGTAGGGTCTAAAAACACAATGGAAGGGGGAGTGAATATAAGACTTAGTTTGCAGACACAAACACAAACCCAGATAAACCTTATCTGCTGGATGTGTAAAAAGGCAACCGTTTGCTTTTAAATTATGATATGGCAGTATTGTGTTAAGAGCCTGTTTGACTAAAACTTGGTTAATGTAGGTTTACGATATGTTTAAGGCCACTAAAACTGCTTGATTCAGGTTGGGGGAAGAATAAAACTAGCACTGAAGACAGGACAATGAGGACATGAACCGACACCATCAGTTATAGGGTGATTTAGTCCGGTTTATTATTGCGGAAAAGGGTGTTTTCCAGGTGAAGTGCTTTCACAACATCAAGTCACCTGTCATTTATATAACAGCTATGCAAACATTTTTTGATTTGACATTGAGGCTAAACACTGTTGTTTTTCTACATCTGTTGATCCTCTGATTACAGTTTAGTTTATATATTCATCTCATTCATGCTTTATTTTCAGTGGCCTGTTTTTTTTTCCTGTCCACAACACTTTGAATATGTGGCTCTCAGTAGAATACTGTATTTCCTGTGATCCACAGATATACAGAGGGATGAGCTCCACACTAACAGATGATGACTGGCTGCTGTCAGTGTTACAAGGTTGTTAATTTATCTTTGTAGGCATCCTCAGACATGCAGGTCACAGGATGCCACCACTGTCACAATGCTCTCTAAAAGCCTGGGTACTCATACACACAGAGGCAAAGCATGTTTTTCTTGGGGAATAAATGCATTTACAAGAATTTTCTTTGAGGCACCTAAGACCGAAGAGAGTGGGTCAGCATCTACTGCAGCCATAACCATTCCTGACACTTCTCTGAATTGTGTCCTGGAATGAAATGTGATGACAGCTTGGTTCTTAAATCATGGCCTTCGGCAGAAGCATTATAAGTGTTAGTTGAGGGGTCTGCCGAGGTGACTCAAGGCTGAGGCCTGACCTTGGGGCTAAGCAGTACTCCTCTGTACATGTCACCCTGGCATTTTTGATGTGATGGGTTGTTTGTGTGTTGTGTGCTAAGACAGGTTGTGACACCTATTTTTCAACCCAGAGTGCTTTGACCTGTTCCAACCATACTGTATCTAAAAAGAAGGTATTTTCAGATGCCAGGTTTTTCTTGTCTGGAGTCTACTATCTTCGTAAAATGGAGAGATGTGCTACAAACTGACAAAACACAAAATATAGCAGATCTCAATCTTTCAAAAGACATTTTCCTTATTAATATATGACATCAAAACAATCTAAAAGTAGAGTTACCACCTCGCGGTTGCCTCCACCACCCAGACAACTCCAGACTCATAATAGCAGAGACGATCTATACAATCACCACAGCTTCAAGGTGGACCACCAAGATTAGCGTCGCCAATTCATCATCTGACCAAATGGGAAAAATATGGTCACAATCTCCCCTTCTGTTCCTGAAGGTGTTTTGTGAGGTCACCGTGATTTTGACCTTTGATCTTTCACCACCAATTTCTAGTCAGTTCATTCTCATCAGTGGATGCTTGTGCCAGATGTAATGAAATTCCCTTTCAGGCGTTCCTGATATAGGGTGTTCATAAGAATAGGACGGTCATGAAGTCACAGTGACCTTGACCTTTGACCTTTGCCCACCAAAATGTAATCAGTTCATTCTGGAGGCCAAGTGAACATTTGTGCTAAAATTTGAAGAAATTCCTCCAGGGCCTTACTAAGATAACATGTTCACGAGAGTGGGACGGACGGACAGACAATCTGAAAACAAAGCTTCTGGCCATGGCTGTTGCTGGTGCAGATGCATAAAAAGTGGATGTCGATCCCTAGTGGTGTACAAGTTAATAGGATTGTTTATCTGTTTATACTGAGCATAAGAATTCTCCCATATCCTGTGATTGTATTTGACAGACTTCAGGAGGCTTCCTGTCAAAGTTAATGACATATTTCTATCCCTTTGGCAAGGTTATAGGTGCTCCAGTGTCTGTGTATTAAATTACATATGGGGCGATGCTCCTGAAAAAGCAGCTGGGAATACAGATGACTTCTGTCTCTGTCAACCTGGGTCTGTGATTAATACTGACCATAGCTGTGCCTGGGTATGGAGGATATTGGGCTGTTTCATCTGTTAAGTGAATGACAGATTAGGAGCTGGCTAGTGTTAGCTGATGTCGCTAAGAGGCTTTGAGAGCACCTGGGTGCTAGTCATACATATGAAAAACCTGTTTCTAAGGATGAAGAACAAAAGAAAATCAAGAGATCGATAAGATAAGAAGCACTGGGAATCTCACTGTACTGCAGACGTTACAGTTTTTAAGTGGTTTACATGTTTGCAAATCTGTCTCTCTACAATATCTATCTGTCTATCTATGGTAGTGACACTGAATCAGGCTACATACTCATTGATTGTCCTGTAATATATGACTCCTCTGGTTAAGCCATTGATTACTGTCTCAGCAGAAACTCGGGTCCAGGGGTAAAATATGCCATCATCAACATATTAATTATACTTCATCCTGATTGACCCTACCCCTATTCAAGCAGTAAGTCATATCACAGCCACAGGACATTACACAATGTCACACTGGTGATCAATAACACCAAACAGCTGCCTAGGGCCTCATTAATACTGATCCAAGCATGTCTGATCAAGATGAATTTTGTTACATTTGGGAGGAAATTCCTG
This sequence comes from Seriola dumerili, assembly GCF_002260705.1. Lineage (NCBI taxonomy): Eukaryota > Metazoa > Chordata > Actinopteri > Carangiformes > Carangidae > Seriola > Seriola dumerili. The sequence goes on from NW_019174280.1 coordinate 11,878,052, forward strand.
TTGCAGAAATATAGTTTTGAGCATATTATCACAGAAGTGAGAATTTACTTTCTTTAATACTCATTTTCATCCTAACAACAACTTATTATTGAAAGTGACACATAATAAAAAGACTCAAAAATCCTCTTCCCCTGAATGGCTCTGACAGTACTGCTTAAATTTATGTGGTTATTGCATCACGGACGAATAAACGTCATGAGTTTTGTTTGGCAAGGTTGAGCAGGTGAAGTATTAAGTCACTAAATTTCCCCTTGGTGAATTTCATTCCCCTTGTCAGCATTGCAAACAAAATGACAGCTAAGCATCTCACATACCTGCAGCAAACTGCAAACAGCAGCTTTTTATTTTTTTATTTTTTTAATTTTTTTAAACAGCCTTCAGACGGTGGGAAGGTTTGATGTGAAGTTGTTGCTATGACTGTGATGTCGCCCTGATGCATCGTCTGCCGGTCGTTATCGACAGCCTCCCACGTTCTTTTTAAAAAGAGCCAATTAACTACAATTGTAATCACAGCTGTCTGTGCGTAAGGGGGAAGCAGAAGAAGAAATGAGTGGCTGGTGACTCAAGGTTTTCCAATTTAACAGCGACCTGAGCCTCAAAGTTAAAGTGATGAAGATTACAAACAGGTTGGATGAATTATTCAGCTCAAGAGTAATCCTGACCCCAGGTGATGAGGAAGGGTGGACTGTGAATTAATCATGCATCTGCCCACTGCTGGAAAATGTGCTTAGGCCTAGATTCAAGATGCCTGAGATAGCTGGTGGTTGGTGGTGTTTATGGCAAGTAGCCACATACAGTATAAAATGAGGGAGGAATAATTGACATGTCACTCATGAGATAGAACCTCATCCTCCTTCTCTCCTCTGAAGTTGAGAGATTTATGATGCAGTGATTCACGGACATTTACAGTTCTGCCATCATGCACTTATTTTGCAGGAGATAGCCTCTCTCGCAAGGCTTTGCAGGCAGAAGAGAATAAAACATTTTTGGCATCATTGTTCTGCACGTGTGAGAGAACGTGCTCTGTTGTCTCTGAGAGGATGTCATGCACCCAAAGAAGATGCAAGGTGTTTCAGGATTGTCCATCTTTTTTCTTTTTCTTTTTTTTTTTACAATGCCATTTTGTAACATCTTAGTAAAACTAATTTGACAAACTTAAAGTTGATGGTAAACTTCGGGTTCATAAGCAGCAAGAATACACAGCACCCCCTCTGTCCTTTGACCTTTTGTTCTCTGTCATTGCTGATGCTCACAGATGCGTTTCATTATATGAGCGTAAAAAAAAAAAAAAGTGTCCTTTGAGATCACAACAGCACAGTGACTTTAATTTGATGAGTAGTTTTTGGCAAGTAAACATCTGCTGACGTTCTGTCCTTGTTTGAGATGCTAAATTAATCAGTTATTGATTAACGGTTACAAGATGTATGTGTGCAAGCTGGTGTTCTGTGCTCTGCTTAAGGCGAGAAGTCCATTTGATAAAAGCTATTATAACCTTCATGCCTGACAAAAACAGCAGTCAGAATAATGGCCATACTCTTCAGTGTTGACTGCAGCCATAAAAATCAATCGGGAAATGTCATTTAGCCATATGACTGGAAAATATGGCCTTTTTAATAGCTCTGAATATTACAAGGAACAGAAATCCCAACTTTAAACCGTATCTATCTCAGCCAAACGAATGATAATTAATAGCACATTTGCATACAGACTTCTTTCAGGATCAAGTATAATTAGCTATAGGTCATTTGTACTTGTCAAATAAAGGTAGATATTATTTACTGTCATCACAGCCTCTATACCTAAATTCTCAGCCAGACACAGGATTTGAGGTCCATGGTAACCTTCACTTTGTTTTGAGTAAAAGAATTGACATCTGTATTAAATTAAAGAATTTTATTGACAAACACTGATTAAATACATCTACCTTCTGCACCACTTGGGATTCAAAACAATGATTCCTGTTGTCACAAGAAGACTGTGTATTACCAACTAACACTTCCAACAGGGAGAGAGAGAGAGAGAGAGACAGAGAGAGAGAGAGAGAGAGACAGAGAGAGAGAGAGAGAGAGAGAGATAGAAAGAGAGAGAGCAGATGGGTCTCAATACTATGTTAGCCATGAGCCTTGGGCACCGTTGCCATGGAGAAGAAGCCAGGCAGAGGCGCGAATCGAAACAGCAGGAAATTCAAAATGTTTTGTTTCTGTGGTTGTTAAGAAAACACTTCGCTATACCTGCTGATTTCCATCCAGACTGGCACAGAATATAAAAGTGATTTAATTTAATTTAGTAATTTAGCATGATGTAAAATAAATACTGTCTATAGTGTGGGAAAATCTGGCTGTGTCTGCAATCACTCCCTTGTTCACTAATTCACTACTAACCTATAGAATAGACCTTATAGTGAACAGCACATTTAGATTATTGTCATTTTGCTTCATTGTGAAAAGTAAAAAATTACAACTGTAATCTTCACCTCTGCAAAATGTGGTACAAATTGTTAGCAAAATGGATGGTTGGGATATTTAGTGTTATGTAGTCCAATCCATCCAATTACTATAAATTTTATTCAGCACATCATTACTTGTCTAGCGGGGTTAGTTATAACTGTTACTATTCGCTTTCAATGACAGTCCTCATTGATCAGCCAAGAACCAGTGACCTTGTGTCATCAAAGGACATGTGGGGCAGCACAAATGAGGTTCACTCGTCAAAGGAAAACAAGGAGTCAGGTTTGAAATAGCCAACTTGTGAATTACCCAGGTTATATTGGATTTCAAGATGACAGTATTCTGCGTTTCAAAGTATTGCTGTCTTTGAAAATCACTTTGAGACGTCTGTTTACCAATCTCTTGCAGTGTTACTGTTTTAAGGTGAACTTGCTTAGAAAATAAATAAATAAAGACTTTGATTTTTGTCCTTGGACAAACTAATTTTCTTCAAACTATTCTGCTTTCTTTTTTTTTTCCATAAAATATGTTTTGACAGGGAATATTGAAATCCTGGACACGTTTGATGAGATTGTGACCCTTAGCCAACCTCAAACGTATTTAATTTATGGTCTCCGAAATTATATTGTGGTACACTGGCAAACAGAGATATGATTCTGAGAAAATACATTTTAATTCCAGCTTGTGACTATTATTATTTTTCATTTTATTTATTTTTTTCCTCCACAGTGTTCCTTATTTACATATCGACAGACCATGGAAAAGACACCTTGCTAATAAGAAACTATGCTTGCCATTCTCCATCTCCACTGCTTGAGGCCAGGTTTAAATTGGCTGAGTATTACTAGAGACATACATACTGTGGATCTTTTTCTTTCCATTTTTTTAACCACATCATCATTGACTTGTGTGTCATAGCGTTTTCTGGGACTTCTAATTCACGATTGTGTGGCTAAAAATGCAAAAATAAATACAAATAAATATTATCCTTTTAAATTTTGATTGCATACAACACCTGCCCATAAATTAATTTACCAATATATTGGCTGCTCGGGGCTGACTTTGCAGCCTCATGCATATTGCAGGCTGGTCATTTCAGTGACTCACAAGCATTCATTTCATCGTTCTTGTTAGATTTCTACAAGATACATCAGCGTCAAACAAATGAAAATGCAGCCCGCAAAACATTTACATTTATCGCACCATCAGTAATAAACCCTGCCTAAAATGCTGCCGCACACTACAACGCAGACTTCGTATTGTTGTTTGTGTGAAAGAGACAATCTAAATAATGCATTTTTTTCCAAAATGAAATTGGATTCCCATTCATAGTGAGCAATGTGAGCTGGGACTTATTGTCCCCTAGTCTCTTTGTTGACTCCTCAGCAGCAGAGACAGTTGGTGTTGAGAGTGTGTACCACACCTGATTAGTACAACCGCTCTGCTGCTCCAGTATAAACAATGGAAAGGAGAAGAGTCCAGGACAGCAAAGTGGATTTTAATGGTGCCAACCCTGTGTCAGCATTAGAGAGGGCACAGTGTGCATCTGTATGTGGGTGTTTGTTTGTTTTTTTTTTGGTGGAGGCCCAGGGATTGACTGAATGATGGAGAAAGACAGGAAATAAATATACATGTCTCTCCCATTTGCACCTGAGGGGCGCACGAATGTGTTGTCATGCCACTCAGGAAACAGCTCTCAAGATAACTGTGAGAGAATCTGTGCGAACATCTGTGTCGGGAGATCCACTGTGTGCGCAGCCAAATATAGCAAAGATCATAGGCGGGGGCATATTTACGGTCGCGCTGGTGAGGCAGTTCATCAACCATTTCAGTAGAAATGTTCTGTAAGCCTCCTGGGAACAGGGATACAGAAACGATGTATATCCAGTGCAACTGCATCAAATCTGTTGCACTGCTTACGCCCTAAACTTGTGTTCTGCATACTGGGAAGATATCTGAATGATATGTGAGAGGGAGCTTCGCGTCTTGTGACACAGGTTCAGATAATGATGACAGGCTGCTGCAGATGATGAGGTAAATCTTGAGCTATTCCTTTTAAACAGACTTTTTTTTTAACAGCACTACATCTGTGTCACTCTGCGCCGCCCAGCGCTCCAGAGTGGCCCTTTGTTTTGCATCACTACACCCACGAAGCGCTGGAGGATCCTCCTTTGCTGGCTAATGTGCCATGACCCCCATTAGATGTGCTAGGGAATAAGCTCAATATGGATCACATCACTCTACATGCCTCCACATTCTTGTTGTTGTTGTTCTCTCTGATAGGATTTCAGTGCGAGATTCCAAACTACAAACTACAAACTACTACAAATTTGATGACAATTCACTTCACATGCTTTGTTTTGTAAACCATTGTTGCAACCATGGCAATATTTGATATTAGCTGTGATACAAACAGTTTTTAAACTCACGTATTTGCTGATACAGTTCCTATCTGCGATGGGCAGTTAGAGAGTGAAGACGGATTACTGCAGTGGACTTTAGAGCTCCTCATCTAATCAGCTGGCTATCAACACTGACTCCTTTCAGATTAACTGACATTTGGACTGACCACGCCAATGTGCTCCTCCACTACAGAGAGGTAATACAAAGTGGCATCTTCACTCACAGGGCACAGGAGAAATATGAAATTATCCATACCACCTGCCCGTGGTCTTTGCCATGCTTGCTTTCAAGATAATGAATTCCTGCAGGCAGACTCATTGAAGGGAGCGCCACTTCACCACACTGCACAGCTGCAGCACTTCAGCAGCAGAAATATTTCTAAATAGGCTCATTTGGCATAAGCACTGTAACAGGAAAGATCACGTTGCTACCCTGCAAAGTCATCTTGTCAGAGCAAAACTAAATTACAAGTAGAAAGGTCAAACATGTTTTCCAGGAAAATGTTCTGTTATTTAATAATAATTATCATGTATTATCCAGTGTTTTTCTTATTATCTACACTGATCTCTTTTCAATTTTGAAATTGAGTAGTGCATAATGGAGGCTATGAGTCTACACCCATGCTAACAGCTCTGTGAGGCTATACACTTAAACACAGTCATGCTTTGTGCTTGATCCTGATCATTATGCTAACATGTTCACAATGACAATGCTTACAACATCTTAGGTAAGTATGTTAGCATGCTAACATGCTAATTACGACTAAACACCAAGTATAGCTGAGGTTGATGGGAATGTCATTCATTTACTGGTATTCAAAGTATTCAAAGTTACAATTCATCCTGTGGGGACCATGGGGATCTATACAGCGATCCTTACAGTAGTTGTCAAGACACTTTTTTTTTCAGGAATATCAACCTCCTTTTGCCATTGGAGGAAAAAAATCAAGGATTCATCCTCTGGGAACCTTGAATGTCTCAACAAAATTTCACAACAAAGTTGTTGAGATATTCCAGTCAAGACCAAAGTGGTGGACTGACCAACTTGCCATTTCTTGAACCATGTGCCAGCATGGCCTAAAGCTCCCTTTTCACATGCTTTTTATGAATCCTGACAAAAAGCAGAGTGCGCTAATATTTGGCAGAAGCTAAATCCATGTGATATGCACAACAACACTGATGGACTTACGAGAAATTTGATTACACGCTGAGCCTAGGGAAAACTGCAATAAACTGCACTTGTGCTTCAGTTTGTAAGCATCAGTGTTGCCTTAGGGCTCTCAAAACAGATAACACTGAAGCTCCAGAAACCTGTTTAGTTATTCAACTTGTGAAACACAAACACAACCACGAAATGGGGGGTTTACACTGTTGGGGGCCTCTACAAGATTAACTCATTTCTCAGTCTTGGAAGAAATGACCTCTCTGGGGTGTTGGGAAACATCTCTATTGATGATGAAGACTGGAGGCTATCAAAACTGTCAGTCACAAGCAAGACTTAAGGGCTAAAAACATTATTAGTCATGCCCCTTGTTTCTCCTCACAGTGGGAGTACATCCTTCACTCTGTCCCCGCTTTCCATCACCTTAATCTAGGCGTAATTAGAACCTAATAGGTCCATTTGTCACACTACAGGAGCATGGAGACCTTTGATAGACTGTGATTAATCTGTTTCAAAATAGCAGTTGTTGATTTTTTGTGGTCTACATTTATTCTGAGATTTGATAGAAGGAATTATTCCATCACCAACTGGGCAATTTATTTAAAAATATGATCTGTGATCTATGTGTGTCTTAGTTTCTTCTTTGGTCATTCATCATTGTGTAAATACAGTGTGCACTCTTTACTTAAATTATGGTGCAGTATTGACTGTTAAGGTAACACATGGTGCTGCATAACTTACAAATAATGACAGAATAATGAGCTGTCTTTGTACATTTACAGCATTTACTGTAGAATTCTTATTAGTATCAAAAATGTAGAAATATCTGAAACTTTTACAGGAAATGCAACATTAATCTGCATAAAATGTTGCTCATTATTTTGTCCACATTGGACTAGCCCCATGCTTTGTTTACCTTTATTTCATTACCTCAGCAAAGGAGGTTATGTTTTCACCGATGTCTGTTCGTCTGTTTTTTAGTCAATTTCTCAGATAATAATATTCTGATGTATGAAATATCATAAATATATATCAGATTTATTTATGGTCATATCTATGACCTTGTACAGTTTAGTAGAGATCCAGATAATAAGCCAGATCTGACAAACGTGTGGGATTGTTTGGCCTCGGTGGCGGTATGTGCTCTGCTGAGTGCCATTCTAGTTTGTCAAATTGATTCAGTCATATTTTGATACGATAAAGATGTTTTTTTTGGCCAGAGGTAGATGTGATTGATGGTTTGTATTTCATTGAAATACTGAAAAGGTATCATAAATCTGTTATGGTGGCATAAGCTTTTTCAAGTGATGATTGTGAGACTGACAACAGTACAGTGCTGCAGGAGCACTTATGAAAAAACCTGTAGATCTAATTAAAATAAGTTGTAAAATTGGTGTCAAATGGGAAGCTGAAAATGTTTTGTAGCCAAAAATAAATCATCCAGGATTCCTTAATTGACTTTCCCTTTAAGGGACTCAAATGTCCACTCACTTTCACTTACTGTGATGAGAATGAATTAGGGAATTGCACAGGGCTGCAGAGTGTTCCCTGAAAGACTTCTATAAAGTGTGTGCCTAAGAAATGCCTATAAGAAGTGCAGCATCTCCAATGAAGGCCCAGTGTAAATCTATAAGAGTGTGTATGTGCCTTGTTTCAATTTACTGAAAAGAGTTTTTAAAAGCTCAGAGTTTTTTTTTTTTTGATGGATGAATCGTGTCTCCCACTTTCAAGGCAGCCACTGGTTGCAGTTCACAGTAATTCAATGAGAACATCAAAACTGACACAGTGCTGTGGAGATAGGTCTGGCTATGTGAGATGCCCATATTCGCATACACTTTACCTTATTACTGCTGTAGTTTGATGCTAACAAAATTTGCTTTCACCTTTAGTCCATCTACATATTTCTCTGTTTTCTGCAGTAATTCAAATAGTTTTGAAGGTTTTTAAGAGGGAAAAGCTCTGAGAGAGCCCACATAATTTTTCATCTTGTGCTTCTCCCATCTACTAAAAGTGTGTGTAAAAGTGTTCAGAGCACCAGCACTACAAACCTCCAGAGAAACTGAGGAGAGAAGGAGGAATCTTTACCACTCTTCATCTTCATCTCTGTAGTGGGCCTCGCTCACCTTTCCCCATTCTGTCATTTTTCCTCCACATCCATTTGATTGCATATTTTAAATAGTTGAATAGGGATGTCCTGATATCACATTTTCCCTACACAATTGTCTCGCCCAAAGTATTTCACAATAATGACATTATCGCAATATCAATTCATATACAAACTTGAAAATAATAATAACAGTACTAGTACTACTACTACTACTACTACTACTACTACTACTACTACTACTACTACTAATAATAATAATAATAATAATACAAATGCTATCAGTCAAATTCTTCTTTGTTTATTGTGTGTTTTGTCTTGTTTTTTGGCAAATGAATTAAACTCTAATATGAGTGCAAGGAGGTGGAGAGAGTCTGTAACCATAACTACCAAAGCATACAAAAGGACAATTACACTGATGGATAGTGAAGCAACCAGATGAACTGATAAATAAAAGATCCACAAGGCCTAACCTCTGCCATCATAATATAATGTGTATTTTTAACACAATGTCACTGTTTAATTTCTAATTATCACGGTTATTGTCAGTACATCGCAACAACCCTATACTTAAATGAGCCTCGACTAAAAGAACGTAGAATCAGCCTTTATATTAAAGGTGCACGCTCTTTTCTTGAAGACAGACAAATGCATTTCAAATCAAATTAATGAGTCACTTTGGTTTTTAAAAATAATTCCCTGCTGGCTCACGGTCCTCCGACCAGCACATTGTCTGTGTATTTGACATTGTGCAAACATACCCTTCAAAACTAATAAGCTTGTGTCCTATTTGCATAATTGGAACGTTCCCTGTGACTCCAACTTAGGGCTCAAAGCAGTGAAAAAACATTTGTAAACAAAAATGACACTGGAACAAAGTATGGTAACCTTGCCAGGTTTAGCACCAATCAGCCGTGAATTTAAACAACTCCTGCCAAAAGATAAACCCTTGTATGGACTAATTCACTCACCGCTGTTCTTTTTAAAATGCATTACAGCACATTTGTACTGTTTAGTTTCTATTGTTGAATCTATGCTGTTATTTAATGAAGCCACTTTGCCAAATGTTACAGTAAATAAACTGGGGGCTGCATCACTGTTGATTTTTTTAACGTGGCAGCACTTGAAAACTAGAAAAGCAACTTTAGCTTTTTTGTTGATTGCTTGGTCCGAAGGCTTGGACGTATCGTATATGAAATGCCTCAAAGAGCAGGAGTTGATTTCTGTTACTTTTAGTGCTTTAAAACTACAAAAAAAAAATGCATAAATGCTGTAAAATGATATAGGTATTGTAGATTATCTCCCTCTAGAAACCAATGGGTTTAACTGTACTGTAATTTATCAGCCCACAACTCAGCATCAAACATCACTGAAAGAATAGTTTTGACTGTTTTGTAGAGTTTGAGAAAATGGTAATAATTTGTAAAGTGACTAAATATAGCAAATCAAATTTCATGTAACATTTGCCACTCCAAAGCCTGCCAGTCCCCTCTGTCCCAATAATCACTCTAATAGAGAAGTGGGTCTCAGGCACAGAGCGTCCAGCAGGAGCCATTAGTGGCTATAATCTGCCAGTGTGGGGAATGTAAACAGAAAGGCCTGACAATAACCAAAACACCTCTTATTAACTCTTTCCATACCAACAAGCACTTCCATACAAAGCATCAACAACAACCCTCTCTCTGCTATCAGAAGTCAAGTAGGAGCATAGGAAAACACAATATGGCAAAAATCCAAAACTATCACATGATGGTCACTGACTGTTTTGCACTTTTGGACCTGTGCCTTGCGCTGGACACGCACACTCCACCAGCACTGAGCCACAATGAGAGCTAAATCATAGATCTCTGCAGTCAACATGGAATTTGATATATAGAGACGCACAACAGTGCTTGACCCTGACTAAAGCCACGCCATCAGCTTGTTTTGTAACTAAGCACAGTAATGTGAGAGGAACAAGACAGCATTGTCCTGAACTGAGCCCTTGACCCAGAACAGTACACACAGGCAGATGGGCTGTTGACCATACTGTTTAGGAAATGTGTTGTATAACTGCCATCAATGGACAAGGGTATTAAGGAGAAACATACAGTCGCTTCAGAAAGTATTCAGACCCCTTCCCTTTTTGCACACCTGTATTGTAGATTTAATTCTAACTGGATAATTAACCAATAATGACAACGTGAAAACATATTTTCCCCAAACTGAAATCTCTCATTTACGAAAGTTTTCGGACCCTTAATTCGGTCCCTTGCAGAAGCCCCATTAGCGGCAATTATAGCTTCGAATCTTCTTGGGGAAGTCTCTACAAGTTTTGCACATTCGTGTAGTTTATCCAATTCTTCCAGGCAGATTCAAGCTCTGTCATATGGGACGGGAAAAATCTGTGAACTGCAGGTCTCTGAACAGATGTTCTCAAGTGTTTATGTCGCTTTCTTGGCTGTATGATGAACCATCAACCCGGCCTCAGGTCACAAGCACGCCGGAGCAGGTTTTCTTCAAGGGCCTCTCTGTGTTTGGCTGCTTTCATCCTTTCCACAGTTCTTACCAGCCTCTCAGACCATGCTGCTGAGAAGCAAAGTGTTTGGACTTCTGCTCAAAGGGTTCGATTTTTTTCAGACCAGAGAATCTTTTCCCTCATGCTCTCAGAGTCCCATAAATGCCTTCTGGAAAACCCCAAGTGGGCTGCCGTATGCCTTTTACTCAAACTTGCTTTTTTATTTACGCATTTTCGGGCCTTTAATTGACAGCGGCAGTGAAGATAGACAGGAAATGCAGGGAGAGAGAGTAGGGGAGTGGCATGCAGTAAACAGTCCGGCCGGCCGGGAGTCAGGGCTTTTACGCCGCTTTGGCATGTGCCTTAACCACTTGTTTATCGGGTCACCCATAAACTTCAATTAAATTTACAACACAATAAAATGTGCAACATGTTGAGGGTGTCTGAATACTTTCTGAGAAGACTTTAGCTCGGAAGTGCCAGAACAATACAGAACTTTTGATGCTCATTTCTTTGAGCAGCCTGGCAGCTACAAAGATGAAAATCTAGGCAGTATCCTTCAAAGGACAAGAGAGTTCACCTTCTCCACCAACCCTCTTTGTCCATTTTGATGAGACCTTCACTGATGTATTATACTTGGATTTCTTTCATGTGATGTTTGAGACTTTCACAGGGAAATGACCAACCACCGTTTCTGCCTTTTTTGTTCACTTCTCATAGCACCGTACGTGGCTTCACAATGATACAATTAAGTGTATGGCCGCAGTGCCTCAATTTAGTAATCACGTATACCATAAAAATGTGTCCAATCTTTGAAGAAATCTTTACAGCAAGCCAAAGGGAGGCTGTTAACCTTGAGAGAAAGACTAACAATGATCATAGCATGCACTGAGCCACAGCTGGAGCTAAAAGCAAAACACTGATAATACTTGCAAGTAATTAGCATTTGTTTGCCTTTTGCGCTTCAACAGATAGCAACAGCTTCCAGTGCTTACTGCTTGATTCGCTGCAGCACTGACAAACAAGGAAAAACACTTTTAACAGCAATACAACAAAGTAGTGATGATCTGATGTCATTCAAATCTGCATGGATGCATAAATAATCCATCAGCCACCCACCCGAACAAATTATTTTCCACCATTTAAAGACCCGCACTCGACCACACGTAACCACTATTACCATGATGATATGGTAACATATCACACTGAAATAGGCTGGTTTTAAATACAGTACTATAAACCTTTATTTAAAGTAAAAGCTTTCATTGTTTGGTAAGAATGAAAATGGCAACAGGTATTTCCACAATAGCCTGAACGCAGGCTGACATTTTTAATCCATTCAGACTAAAATTCTGAATGTCACTGCTACTTCCTGAAGACAAACCATTTAAAAAGCTCATAATAAGGTTTGGCCGCCCCAAAATAAATAATAAAACATAAGTTCAGTTCAGCCGTCCAAACACAGAGTCTAATATGTGCCTGATCAAAAATTAAGCTTAAAATATATTCCTTTTTAGAGAATGTGATTAATATTTTCCTCATACATTATATATTATTTCACCCACCCACAGCCCATCCACTGTTAACCAGAATGTTGTGATTAACTGCAGAGCCTGTGGATACAACTGCGAGCTGCGCATCACTACAACATACACTGCTGCTGAAGGCATACATTCATGTGTGAAGCTGTTCTGGAGGCCATTTATAGGCTGCAATTTTCACAATACCCAGAGCTTGTAGAATCATTCTTGAACTTGGAAACAGCAGTTTGATAAAAAAAAAAAGTAATGATTCTTTTTTTTTTTGTTATTGTTAGTTTTGAGTATCGTCACTATAAGGGCTAAAATAAAATTTGTTAGTGGAAAATAAGTCCTCTGAGGTTGACAAATATCCACTCTATCCACATTTTAATGCCACTGGCTTATATTCGGGTTTATATGGGGGTTCTATGAAAATTATGAAAAAATCATGAGTCTGACTGACACCTGAGAAGCTGGTCTAAATATTTAGTGTCCATCCAGAGCTGTGGCTGTTTATAAATCATACATTTTATTTTAGTACAGTCTTGATGGTGATAAAATGGCCTTTCATTTTTAGACAAACATTAAAGTGACAATTTACAATATGACTAAATGAAATGCACTGATTCCAAAAAGCGTGTGCAGTTTCTTTCAGCAGAGTCAAAACTATTACCGGCAGTGACAGTATCTCATCATCCTGTAATAGGCTGCAGAGTGACCACTCAGCAGTTCAGGATACACATACACACCCACAAGACACACACACACACACACACACACACACACAGGGAAATGTACTTACATCATCAATATAAAGTCTCTCGCTCTTAGTTTTGTTTGACTCGTGTTTCCCATGAAACACATTTCAGTTGACAAATTAAATTTCTGTGTGACTCCTGTTTGCCTTTTGGGTTTGAACGTAACCCCCTAATAAACAACTAAGTAACCTCAGTGGGATTTTTTCTCCACACAAAGAGCAGATGGAGGTGTGTGACACAGCACCACCTGCACATCTGCTCCTGTATACAACAACAACGATGAAGATGTTAGCAGGGAAGCTGCACTAGAATCCACAAGTAAGACATGAAAGATGCATGAGTGACACTGTCCATGATCATAAAGTAATGAAACAAAAATGAAAGGCTGCTTCAAGAAATTGCAGATAGTTGTTGAGTCAGACAAAAGGGGGTGGGGGGTGGGGGGGTGCTTTATCAGCCATTTCAATCAAGCAATATCTCTGCTGATTCATTTCACATCCAACAATCCTGGAAATAGCTCCTTCCACCTTGAGAGATCAAGCAATTCATTAAAATGCAACACATGAATTTTATGCAATGCCTTTGTGAGGTGCTTCAAGCAGAGCTTTGTAGACAGGTAATGTCCATGTGTTAATGCGATCACCGAGCAAATTCACCCGTTGTCAAATTTAATGAAATATCATGTCAGTAATGACTGTGTGAGAGTGTATTTGTGTGTGTTTGTGTGTATTTGTGCAACGGTGAGACAGTAGGACGCACAACGGAAATTAGGAGCAAGAAGCCAAAACACCGGAGATTCCAGGCCCAGCGTGCTTCTGGATATTAGCAATAAAAAGTGTCAAACTCCAACATATTTACAGTAAGCAGATCAGTTAAAACCCGTGTTAACGTTTGAACTGTACTAAGACTGTCTCAGTGTGTGGCAAATCCAGGGCAGCACCATCACTTAATCCTCTGCCCGGTGCTTGGCTGCTCACTGGAGCAAACTATTATTTCCTGGGCATTACACGTGCCACAGCCCCTTTTTAAAGTCAATGTATCGTTGTAAATTCAATTTGGGACTCGAGTGCACCTTTCCCTGGAAATATTATTCTCCCACATTAGCGCCCAGTGGGTTTGCATGTAATGTGTGGAAATCCCATTATTAAGGCAGATTTTACGAGAGCCGGAAGGACAGTCTGATTCCCTCAGAGCCGTCTTGAGTGCATTTGGCATCGGAGTGATCTGAATGCCAATGGAAGGTGGTGGAGCAGTGTGCCTGTTTGAAAATCAACATCAAAAAAGGATTATTTACCTAAGGTCTGCATACGTGTGCTCTTTTCAATCAAATTTCACTTTTGATTTCAGGTGTCCTCAGAGCATAAAGGTAAAAATGAATCAAACTTCTTTGATAAATTCTTTTTGCTGAAACTTGAAACCAAATCTTGTTGAGCTATAGGGGGAAAAATAAAATGGATTATTTCTATTCTTTTTCATTCAGATAGGTCAGCACCCAAAGACCAACTACACCCCTGGATTCCCAGTGTTCAATTTGGCACATAAGACTAGCTTGATATTTGTGACCCTGGCTCCCACTATTCTCAGCATGCTTCTTTTGGCTGCTTGGTATTGATTAAGAGTTCCTGCTTGGCTGAGGACACAGCTGGGGTCTTGATTCTAACTTTCCTCCTGCTGACCTCCCTCCGATACCGACCGGAGAGGCACACAGGGAGAGGGGATACAGTGGATACAGGTGAGAAATAGCCCCGCTTATCCCTCTTGTTGTGATTTTAGAAATGCCCACCTCTTGTAGATTATAAATGACTATGACTTTTTTTTCAGGGTAAAACGATTTGTTCGAAGTGTCTTCTAAAAGCATCAGCAGCAAACTGTCTTCTCTCTTGATTCTTCTTTGTTGTTTGTTGAGAGAATTAATTTTTTGGGATGTAATCAAAGAAATTGCTTGATTAAACTGTGTTGAATCACAATGAAACAGTGTTGATTAAATGAATATGAAATAATATATTCCTTTTTTTCAGATATTGGATACTCACACCGGGCCTCTAAAAATACTTAGGGGGCAACAAAGCATAAAGGTTGGGGTCTATTGCCCTAAAACAAGTTGCTCTTTCAGCGTATGCAGACAAATATTTCATCAAGCACTGACCTGCGCTTTAGTCATAAAAATAGTCTTTCAGGCACATTTAAGGAACATTCGTTGAGTTTACTTTTTTCCTGGATGGAATCAAACACTCTGATACAGTATGGTTCCTCCAATTCCATTCTTGTACAGTATATGTATAGAAAAGATCAAACGTACCATAATCATAAAAAAGATCAACGTGTCCGACCTAATCAAACAACCTCAGCAAGCGAATCTCCAACTGTGACTTACATGGTATAACAGACTTAGTTCTTTACTTTCTATATTGAGTAAATTGTTGCCTAAAGGTTCCTTATCGGTTTTCTAACAATATTCTTAACTTCATGGATATTTGCAAGGAAATGGGAAGAAAGAAAAAAAGGATGATAAAAAATAGGCCCAAAAAAAAAAAAAAAAAGGAATTAGCGTGCAGGAGACTGCAGGAGACTTAAAAAAAAAACCAAGAAAAAAGAAAAAAATACTTGAGAAGAGAAAAAACTTTAAGGAGTGCTGCCTGCTTTAGAGTTTTGCTTTGCTATTTCAGATTTGTTAGGCTTGACTGTGGCAAATGAACACCACAGGTTTTCAAATGTTGTTTTCTTTAGAGTTATTTCCTACCCTGCTTTGATTTCTCCTTTTTACTTCAAGGACTACAGCAGGCTAAGTGGCCAGGGGCCTGTACTACTGACACCATCACATCAAACAAATGAACAAGCCTGTCAAGAGGTCAGACACTGGGAGCACGCACTAAACCCCCGCCGATGGGTGGGATGGAGATTGTGCACAAAGAGGGCAAATAAGGTTTAAAGTAAAATAAATAAATAAATACAAAAAAAGCTCAACTTCACTGTGGTGAAACTGGTGGAGAGTTTTAGTTAAACCAGGTCAAAACCTGTAACAGTGGCAGAGCACAGCAAATACAGATCAGCTGTAAAATCTCATTTATACAACATACATGCTACTTGTCTTTGTGTATGTTAATGTGCTGATAATATTGCTCATTTGTGTTCTGTTGCTGTTCTACTTTTCATGGCTGTGTGCCTACTGAAAAGTGAAATGCAAACTGCATAGCTAATTCCAAGACAAGAAGGAACGTGTCCAAATAAAATTACCAGCAATCCAATATACTGCTTCCTTCACAAAACTTACAATCAAATTTTGCTTAAATAGTGTCAAAATGCTGTTCATAAAACTATATGATAATTTTTCAGGCTGCACTTTGTGGTGTTGTTGTATTGGACCAGATTATATTGTAACTGTGTTCACTCCCGGGGGCCATAGTGTGACAAACAGTATTATTCGCTCAGGTTAATACATCTTGCTGCAGGGACTAGTGGTGGTAATGTTGTTACTGAACATAAAAACATTAATATTAGCTAACTGGAACCCATTGCCAGCATCTGGAGAAAATAGTCGAAATTCAGGGTAGAAAAGTCCCTCTAGCTCTCTCCACTTTCTCTTCGGAGATGTATTTTTTTTCTCAATGTGTCTATGAGGGGACAAACTGCATTTACATGTTCTCAGTGTACACAAAATGCATCGCTGCTATACATGTCTGTTTTACTTGTAAGTAAACAAATTTGTTTAGAATCTATTTCTCTGTTCAACAAATGATCTAACTTTCATTTTTCAAACAACTTGACAATCATCTCTAAACCAGTGGTTCTTAAAGACCCCCAGGGACCCCCAGGGTTGAGGGGGTTCCTGGGGGTCCCCTGCAAAAAGAAATAATCTATAATTCCATCCATAAGTAACACAA
This sequence comes from Seriola dumerili, assembly GCF_002260705.1. Lineage (NCBI taxonomy): Eukaryota > Metazoa > Chordata > Actinopteri > Carangiformes > Carangidae > Seriola > Seriola dumerili. Next base: position 11,894,823 of record NW_019174280.1, read on the forward strand.
TTGCAGAATGTATGAATATTTTGATCATTTCAAAAACCTCTAAAAGCAAAAATCGTATCAAATGGGGGTCTTTGCCAGTTTAAGGGGCCTTCATGTGAAAAAGTTTGAGAACCACCGCTCTTAACCACACACCATGACCATGTCACACTCTCAGTAAGAGTTTAAGATTTAAGATTGAAAGGCAAGTTCCTTTAAAATTAGTAATTTGTAACATACGACACTCCATTTACTGTACACCTCTCACTCTTGTGGAGGCGATCAAAGCTCCTTCTGGTGTCTCAGCAGCGGTGTATTTCACTCCTGCGAAAACAACACATCTCCCCTAGGCCACATTAATCAGCGAAAGAACCACAGGAAAATAGTGAGCAAAGAGTCAACGGTGCGTTATCTCCCTTGAATTTAATTGATCGGTGAGCGACACTGTGGAAGACATCCAAGCTTTTAATGATATAGCAGTTAAATAGTCAACAGCACTTTAAAAAACGTGCCAAGTTGTCTGTGAGTGCAGTTTCACAGTTGACATTACTTCCAAATGTATGTGTGTGTGAAATGTGAATTTTAGATACTAGCATATACAAACAAACAGAATTCAGGATGCAAACATATTTGTTAATAAAGAAATTCTTTGTATCTCACATCTTTAATATCTAACAGTGATACTGTGATATGTTACTTCATAATTCAATGTTTGCATCCATCATTAAATTTATGTGTAACTTTGTTTTGTAGCCTTTCTGGTAAGTGGTGTCATAGCTGTAAGAGGATGGCGTCGAGCAATGACTTCCATTATGTAGTCGGGTATCCTGTCCTCGTGGTCTCCAGGAAGCATACAAACTGGCTAATTATGTTTGCCTGATTAAATTTTGTCTTGCCTTCTAACCATTTATCTTATATTTGTCCAGAGATATTTAATTGCATTAAACTTCAGCTAACAGAACTGGGATGCTATAAAAACACTGCCTTTGATATGTGCAGACGTGTATTTCCATTGGTCCAAATCAGTGTCAGTCTGATTGATCAGTGTTCAGAATAACCTTAGGCTGTCTCATTTCCTGCTGGTAGACTTATATAATGAGGTCTGGATGGAGGTCTGCGTTTCTTTTTCCATGGTGGCATCTGTTGTGAAACACATACAGTAACACGGCCCAGACAGCTTGTGCTTGTGCCCTTTCGCTGCACCAGGGGATGCAACGTAAAGCCTTTCAGTTTCCACTGAAACGCCATTGAGGGTTTTGGGTCCTATTTTTGTGAAACAAAATTGTAGTGTAAAGAGGGCATGATGGTACTTTTGGGATTTTTGTGACCTCTTGGAAATGGGGTGGGATTAGAAGTAAGTGTTTGCTAAAATGTCAGTGGGTGTTTTAGGGGCTTATGTCAATCATAGCCAATCACAGCTCATCTTGTTCCTTTGAAAGCACTGCTTTCCCCACCTTGACATACTGACATATTGGAAATGCAGCATCTGCAGAGTCCAACTGTTCCAAAGAGAAGACTAATATTTTTGTTCAGGATGTCCAACACAATTATATTACAGCTACAGCCTAAATAAACACTCAGTTGCCTTTTCTTTTTTTCTTTTTTTACAAATTTAGTGGCGTAGAGAAAATAATAGAAACACCTGTCAGTAGAATGCAATACAATTCAACACCACCACAACAGCAGCACCACAAACACAACCAACACTGAACATTATAACCTTCACGAAGGACAGACTTCTTGAAAACATATAGCAGAAAAAAACATGCTGAGGCAGTTGGTGTTTCCTAAAATTCTCTTTTTCTAACAGTAGATGGTTTTTATTTTAGTGTTGTTCATAAATAATCACTTAACCTTTAACTGGCAGTAAGAATTTTGACTGAATAATACTATCATTTAAACAGTTCAAATATCCTGGGACATCAGCGCTATATGAGCGGGTATTCTCCACCAGACTCATAGTTAACAAACTGCCCACCACACTAACCCCACAGTATGTTCACATGTTGCTGTTTCGGAATAAAAACCAGTACCTCTCCACTATGCCAGTAAGCCTGGCCTGTTTTCATGTTGTTAACCTGCTTCTGTTTCTGATCATTAATCAGCTGAGAGCAGAGGAGGAGGGTTTCATTAGAGTGCTCTCTGAATCTGGAGGATTCAGTGTGTGTTTTTGCTTTGTTAATCTGTTTATACATTAGAAAGTCTGCCTATTGGCTATTTATTTTAATAGGTTATTTAATATCTTCCTACATATAAGGCTATATATATATATATATATATACACTGGGCGCCGCAGGATTTAATATGTGTTTTGTTTACAGAACTCGTCTATTCTAAATAGTACATTTTAATCTCGTCGTTGAACGGTTAAAGGTTCGGCTATTGGTCAGTCATAAAAATTCAAAATGAGCATCCCTTATTTATTTGAAATCACAATGATCCACAAAGTAGTCAACTACCGTGCATCTCAGGGATATCTCCATCTGCAACACAAGCTGCATTGTAAAACCTGAAAAACATAAGCTGCCGGCACAAGATTTGATCAAGGCAAGGTAGTAGGACTGGCATGTATAATCTCATTTTGAAAATGTAGCTCTCACATTTGTTTGTCACATCTGTTCAGTTGGTTTAAGGGAGTCAATCTGCTGAAGGCTGTTAAAAGCCTATGAGCTGTAGCAGACAGCCAGTAAGAATTACAAAAACAACTCTACAGTGAAATTTGACTTCTATCGTCTATCTATATATGTCCACTAGTAGAATAATGCATAATCAGAGTGAATCAGGCAGATGATGTGTGATTCTTTTTAAAGAACTAAAGAACTAGAATTGCCAGCTCCAACAACTGGATTTAACTATCCGTTTAGTTACATGCAGGTACAGACTGTACATGTGTGTTGGCTGGCCGTAGGCTGCTTTGTGGTGTGTTCAAGCACAACTTTTTTTAGTGGGCCCTTGTTTGTGCTAGTTATTTAGGGTCACCCTGGTGTGTCATGGCCTTAAGAAAGTACATTTGTCAGTGTTACAGCATATCCACTGGCAACAGCCCTAAATTTCACAGAACATTTCCAGTGACAGATTTATTAAGTGGTGCGCGCAATTTGACATGTTATAGATTTAAAAAGTGAACGTTATCACAAATGCCTGCCTGTTAGTCCCAAAGCTCCCAAATCTAGGCTGCAAAAGGGAACATGGGTAAAGTGGCAGAGTGCACTGGTTCTGAGCACTAAGAAAAGCCTGAACTGTGTTTGGGTCCCAGAGTGGATTAGCGAGTTTATCAGCACCAGCACACTGTGGCACTCATTGCTTGCACTCTGCTGTGGATAAGTGGCTACAGAGAGCACTGAGTCCTTGGCCTGGGTCAATAGCAGCCCTCGGGGTACACGAGGTGCTGGTCAATTAGAAAATGTTGAAACTGTTCCTTGGTCATTAGATTCATGGTCACAGTCTAGTCTACTATATATTCTGTAAACACTCTAGTGCATTATTATGTGAATTCATATTTTGTTTTCGTTTTAAATTGAATACTTCTAATAAGAAAAACTGGGGGAGGAAGGGGACTAGGTGAATTGAAGGTATGAGCAAAGAAACAAAGGGTTGTCACGAACATGACTTAATTCAGTAGCAGATACCTTGTGAAATTTGGACATTTTGTTAACATAAAGGATATAGTATTATCATGTCTTCCATACTTTTCTTTTTAAAATCTACTACCTCTGTGTCTCCATAAAGCAAACTATCACTGTGAGATTTTAAAAGACATTTAGTTCAAAAAATCCTTTGTCAGTTTTGGGTGAGTGAATTTGCCACATGCCATACAATTCAAACAGCCATCTCTTAAACTTTTTTCCTGTCCCTGTAATGGAAGCGGCTGCATTTCATCGCCCTCATCATGTAACATTCATCGCGGATGTCAAGGATTTTGCCGTCAGTTATGTGACACGGTTTTATGCTGAGAATTAAAAACAGCTGCCATATGGTGCCTTCCTGTCCTTTCGGGCAAAATGGAGCATCTTGGACATGCTACATGCATGTCCAAACATGGCTGACAGCTTTTAACACTGTGGTGTTTGACAAAGACCATCTGGCCCACAGCAATATGAGGATAACATGTGTGGCTCAAAGTGATGTTGTTTTTGAGGCTCTGAAATGTTAGAGTAAGAAATATGCAAAAAAAAAAGGCTATAGATTAATGATTTTTAATGAAATGGCTTATCCTGTTTATGTTAACACGTATGCATGTCATGATTGACAGGACATGATTGTGGGGCTTTTCCCTGATCAATTCAAATCTTCAACCCTTATTCAAGAGGTTTTTAAGATACCAGCGACCATAAATATGGTTCAGTGCAGTTAAGCGATGCATAACCTGCTGTTAGACATCTGACTTTGATTTTACCATGAAGGTCCATGCAGTGCTGATGATGTAGGATGACAATGTCCAAAACTGGCCAATGAATGAGTAACCTGTCAGTCTGTATAATGTCATGTTTTGGTTCTTGGTTTGTTTGCAAAAGTCAGTGTGGACACAAACCGAACCAGATCTATAGGTGATTTGTGTGGTTATTAAAGTGCTCTATAAGGGAAAAAGCAACCCGAAAAGTAAATACTGTAAGTTATTTCAACAAAAAAGCACTGAAATGGTATTGACACAACATGTCTGCATCAGATATCTGCTCTGATCCATGGCTTAAAATGTGTATAATCCTCTTCTTAGATACGATAAACTGTGCAAAAGACCTGTCGGTGTTGTTATGTTTTGGTTGCCGATTAGAAAAATCATAGATCTCTTCCATGCCCTTTTAAAATTCAGCCTCCGGTGAAACATTGTTCTGCAGTAGGTATCATGAATCATTAAAACCATAGGTGATCTGGATTACTGGCTGCCACCAGCCATCATGGATTCGTACCTCCAAGATTAAGAGTTCAAATTCTTTTTTCCTTTTTTTCTGTCAGTGAACCAACTTGCCCGAGGCGTTATTCCAGAAACTAATTCATTCTCTTTTTTAGCATGTTTTGCTGTCTATTAGCCTGCATTGAAGGTACATGAGCATCTGTAAGTTTTACTTTAAAGGGTCGTCTTTTATGACTGTTTTGCACAAACCAACTCTAATCATGGTGATTCGTCCAACATTTCTTGGCCTAAAGTCCATCCAGGAAGATAAGTGAAGTCATACTCCAGTTTCTTTACAAAAACAGTATCGTCCACATTTTTTCAAAAATAGTTTTTATAAAAAAAAATTTCATTCCTTTTATTTTTATCTGATCCTTGCTTTCCTAATTTTTGTCATGATGCAGATTGGTTCTGATTCAAATTTGATCAAGTGTAGTATCGCCTCTGTGGAGATGCACATAAACATCTTTGTGACCTTACACAAAGAAGGGTATTATGTGTAAACAGTAGGTTGCAGAGAGTCACAGAAGAGCCGACATGCACACCTCCCACATCTCAACAATGTGCCTTGTGGACCTGCGCATCAAGCCAGCTGATTGGTTGATCCAACATCCTGCAGGGGTTTTCCCTGCAGGAAAACTTTCTTTCAGAGTTTGGGTGTACATTTCAGCACAGTGCTGCCAAAAGTGATTTTCTAGCAGAGAAAAATACATTTCTCTTCTAGGCACTAACTCAATCCCTATTATTGTCCTGTCGATTTACATTGAAAAATTCATTTGTTCGCTTGTTTCACTGATGTAGAGATACGTTTCCATTGTTGCCGGTTTCAATGTAAAAATCATACCCCCAATCTAATGGCACTATTGGAACAGCTATCATGAATACAGACATATGACTAATTAAAGGAAAAACCTGAATAAATGAGTGAAGAATATAATGAATGCAGATGCTTTCACACAGGTACACTGCATGTTAGAGTTAAGCAATTAACATGCAGTCATGCTCTGCGGCGGGTACAAAAATGCTGAGCACGTCTAGTTGATTCTGACTTTATATCCAGATGGGAAGAGGGAAAGAGCCACGCAACTTTGAAAGAGGGTTCATTGTTGGGGCACGGGGGGCAGGCGCTTGAGTCGCAAAGGCTGCTCAGCTGGCTCGTGTTTCAATAGGAACAGTGACTAGAGTAACATCTGCTTTTGAATGAGTAAATAGGTTCAGAAATTGTGGCAGAAATTTAGAACATTTAGTTTAAATAGCAGCAGTTAGATAAAGAGAAAGGGAAGAACTACACACCAGTATTATCATGTACTCTGTGTTTTTAAGAACACATAGTACACATAGTAAACTATATTACTGGAGCAAACCATCCAATAACCTCAAACTTCACAGTGCGTTATTGATCCTTCACTACTGTACACTGTCTTAGTTTGGAAGCCATAAGAACAGCTGGGAAAAAGTCCTGGCTGTTGTTTTTTTCTCATTTTAAATAACCTAAGTTTCCTAAGATAGACAAACTTTAAGGGGACCTTTCCTAAAGTAAATAGGAAATGTGTATTCAGCACGGTCATAAAAAGACATTTCCCACCCCATACTAAGGAACCCTCTTGCTTCCTCTGTCCCCCACCCGAGCCCACAGATGTGAAGCAGATTACACTCGTGCTTTACCCCTCCTTCTGCCAGCCCCTCTTTCCACTGCAAAGAAAGAAATCATTCAGTTTCAGCCTTTTTCTACAAACATCCCCCTCCCCTGCTATCCCCTCCCAGCAGCAGACAGGGGCACACAGACGACCACACTCTCCAGCCAAACCCTAATTGTGTGTGCGTGTGTCTGCATTTTTTTTTTCCCCTGACATGAAGAAGGAAACCGAGTGAGTATTTGCTCTCTGTGCTTGTGAATAGTGGTCCCGAAAACCTTTTGAGTCGTTTCGCTTGACTGAGAAAGTGGAAGTGGCAGAATTTAGCTGTGAAAAATTACTGGAGTTAGGTAAGTTTGGTTTTTGGATTTATGAAACTTTTAGGTAGGGTACAGTATGATGGGAAGCTGAGGCTTACTCATCCTGTATGCCACTAGTAAAAGTAGAAAAATCGAATTTGAAGTGCACATTTGTGGAATTTATACTTATTTTATACAGTTATTTAAATTATTGTATGGCTCTAAAATACTGCTGTTGCCATGAATGGTTGTTTCAGAGTTGAAGAGACATTTTTCTGACAGTTTTATAATACAGTGTCTGTGTATAGGTGTGTATGTGCAAACATGTCTCCACTGTCTTTATCTTTCTTATTATCATTCTGTCAAGTATGTTTTCAACCTGTGAGGCCTCTCTATGCTATACATGGCTTATTGCCAAAGAACCTTGTTGTCATATGGACATTGAAGGAGTTGAGTGTTGTGACGCCTGTGAAACACACCTGTTCAAGCTTTGACAAGAGGGGCCACGAGGTTGAGCTGCAGACACACTACAAACACCAAGATTAGCTCTGACCCACAGCTAAGGAGGAGTACAGCACACATGAATATCAATTTCAAAAAGGTCTACATTTCATTTGAAGGGATTTACAAGTTACATAATTCATAAATCCATCCTTATTCATTTTGGAGCTGAAACAATTCACTGACTGCTAATTATTTGGCAACTATTTTGATAACTTATAAATCGTATAAGTCATTTCTCAAACAAAACTGCCAAACATCCCTGTACTCCACCTTAGGAATTTTTTAATTTGCTGCTTTCTCTGTCCTTTGTGACTGTAAATATTCTTTAGTTTTGGACCATTTGTTGTACAAATCTGGTACTTCAAAGATGTCACATTGGACTTTAGGAAACCGAACAAATGATGAACTAATCAAGATGGTAATTGGAAGATTCAGTCAATGTGGAAAAATTACAGATTCTTTAAACCAATTGCATATTTTAATGCACAACCTATACTACACTACACAGGTCTCAGCAAATATTCTAATTCATTTCCTGAAGTTGTTCAGGGCATCTGTGGAAGAATTAATTTGAGTTCAATCAATCACTTAAAAAAAAAAAAAAAAAATCCATCAATCATCATTGGACTCCTCTTAGAACAAACCACTAAACAAGGATTTAATCTGGCTTTTTCTAAGCAACACAAACAAGAAGTAAAGTCTCCTAATGGTGCTCTGAGCTTGTGGCTGTTTTCCCTCTGCCGGCGAGCTTCTGCTATTTTAAGCCAAAAGAAAAGTCAGCCTCTAAAAAAACCACTTCACAATGACAGAGCCGTCAGAGTGAAGCCAAAAAAGGTCACTACAGTCCACAGCGAGTCTAACGCAAACACTGCTTCAACTAAACCATAAGACGCCAGCGTGGAAACTGTGCAGACAATTTCCAAAGACAAAGGCAACTGCTCCTGCCAATCTCTGATGCGCAGAGGAGCATGTGTGCTTCCAGTTAGCAGGCCTTTTAGAGACTGAATTAATGTCACAGAATGTCCTTTGACTTGTGCCTTTTACTGCTGCGGTGGTAATTGAATGCAGTGACAATAAAGTTATATTTTAAGATGAATTACATTTACATTTGGCTGTGTTCTGTCATTAGGCTGGATGGGTTGTCACTCTTGCCATAAGATTTTGATCCAAACATGTGGAGTAAAGCTGCAGAGTGATAAAAACTTTTGGACGTGCTGTGCTCCAGCTCTCCGGTCAAGTAGCTTTAAATGTCTTTGAAGATGAAGATGCCATTCAAGTGTCAGTTCAAACAAATGTGCTTTCTGGATCTTTCAAATATTTCAAAAAGGAGTTAAACATTCAATTTAGACTTTTTAACATGTTTTTCTAAAGATTTGCACACTTGAGGGCACACACCACACACCATGTTAAGTGGCAATTTTAAGCAGATATCTAATCTAGTGCCCGGCTGTTTTCAAATACTCACAAGTAAATAACATCTGTATATTCAAACTGTCCCAGTAATAAACCCCATTCATACAGTATGAGATGTTTACTGATACAAATGTAATGCATGTGTCACCTCAGGCAAAACTCATTAAACCTGTTTTATTCCAGTGATATCAGTCTGTACGTTACAATGCACATGTCAATCAATAGAAATAACCAAACTTATTACCCTAATATCATGATGTAAGGCCCCTGGATTGTGTCTCTGCTTGCAATCTGTAGTGGTGTGAAGGGTTGTGTTTACTACTCTTCTTACAGCTCCTGTAACATATGTGAGGTCACCATTTAAAGTAATCAGAAACAGAGGGAGTGACGGAGAGAGCAGCCAACAGTTGGTTGTTTTACTGGTTTGGGCTACACCACAAACCTTCTTAAAATAAATACAATTTTACGGTGTCCGTTCTACCTCTATTGGCATGCATGGCTGGGTGATCGTTCTGCATTTCTTAACAACAGCTTGGCAATAGGTGTAATTCAACTGACTCAAATTTTCAGTTGAGCTACAAGAAGTTGAAATAGTTTCAAGGGTGCTGTAAGAGTAAACTGCAGCCGAAACCAAAATGTGCTCTGACAGCAGAAAGAGTTCTGCAGTGCCTCTATCTCACAGGCCTGGTTTGAGTTTTTCAAATGTATTTCCAGATGCGGAGCAGAGACGCCTGAATGAGAGTCTGCATAATGATAAAGTGACGCTGTTGCTGTTTGACTGAACACTGTAACACATGCAGAGGAAGGGGCAAACACACGCAAAAAAAAAAAAGCTTTGTGATGAAATCTCACCTGATGTTAGAAAGTTTGCAAAAGCAGCTACCTGGTTGAATAGATGTAATGAAAGATCCCCAGACAACCCACCAGTTACAAAAAAAAAAAAAACAGCACAAACACTGCTGCAAGGGGCGTTGTCAGCTTTTACAGGCCTAGCGTGACACAACTCATGCAACCGCTAAGCCATGACCTAGCCACAGAGCATGAGGCATTCGCCAGTATATAACCACAACCCAAGCAGCACACAAGTGTGTGCAGTATTTCTACATGTTGCTATATCTCTATGTTAGAAAACAATGGAAATGCATGAATAAACAATCACATTTCTCCAGGAAAGACATTTCATTGTCTCTTGAAAAGCACAATCAGAGATGTTGCCATGTGGATTTCTGTTAAAAGCAAGTCATTGTTATAATAATTAGAATCTTATGAGAAACTGCACACCTAATTGTGGAATTTAAATATTACTGAATACATTACAGTGACATTTAAATGCCACAGAATTCAATAATACTTTGAAAACCATCCTTCTGAATTCATGAGATTTGAGCTTCACACTTTGTTTTCATAATTTAAACAGATTTCAATCAATATCAAGACTTATCATAAGTAATGAAGTGTTCAATATTCAAAAGGCAAATATTCAATTATTCATACTTTTGTGGTTGATGAAATTCAGGCAGCAAAATTCAAGATGAAAAATTCAAACTTCAACATTTGAGCTACAGAGGTGACTTCATTGGACAGAATGTTACCTCACAGGATCAAGGTCTGATCGATCTTTAAAAGCCTGGATGTTCAAGTTCAAATTCTTCATCTTGTATTTTTGTGGCTAAAATTCACTGACCCAATTTGGGCAATTTGTTTTCAGATCTGAACTTGACTAACTAAGGGTTAAGGATGTTCTTGGTTGGGAAGAAACATGCCTTGTGTAATACTTTTCTATTCATGTACCACATGCAGCTTTATCTTCCATAAAGTATTGTAAAAATAAAATATATAATTAAAATGGCCATGGAAGCTCCATCAGATTAGACTTAACTGTGCTAATACATTTCATAAACGGCCTTAGGTTCTTTGGATTCACAACTGAATCATGTAAAGATTTAATGAGCAAAGTGGAAAAGCTTTGATTTAAAAAGGTGATAGTGCACAAATGAGGGTCCACTCTTAATATTACCTCAGTCCAGCAGAAATATTGACTTTCTAAAAAATGTTTTAAACACAAATTTACATTTTTTTTTTAAATTTTTATCTAAGGATCATGACTTATTTGCTAATCTGCTGATAATGATGGAATAATAACCCTTATGTCCATACTTTTCTCCAGTTTTGCTCATTAAGTATACTGTGGGTAATGATTCAGAAAACATACTGAAAGTTACATATTTTAACTGTACCCTGCTTGTGCTAAACCAGGCCATTAAAATGTTTATTTCACTGTGCCTTCAAAGTTCACAGATGTCATTAACAGTAACTCACCTCCTCCTCTTTCCAGGTTACCATGTGGCGTTGTTGGATGCCCTTCATCTTGGCCTGGGTATCCATGGCAACCCCAACGCTCTGCCAAAGTGGGGATGGTGATTGGGGTTCAGGCTTTGACATTTATTCAACCATAATGGCCACCAATGACACATCGCAAGCAGCTGGTGATGAGCCTGCAAGGTTGAAAAACAACCATGACTGGATCACATCAGCAACATTTTCACCATCACCCTCACCTACGCTGCACTATGAGCCCCAACCGGACAAGTGCTCGGTCCACTTCAGCACTAACACTGCTTCAGCACGGAGGCTTAAGGCCCAGAAAGAGGAGCTGGCTTATCTGCAGGCCATCCAGCATGGAAACAAGGCAGTGATGGAGAACTTGGTGCAGTTTGTGGAGGCAGAGCTGGGAGAACAGCGTTATGAGGATGTGATCAAGGAAAATGTCATCGGCATCCATGAGGACCACAAGAGCTGCCACGAGGTGGTAGAGAAAGCTGAAGAAGATCTAGAGAAGCAGCTGGAGGGAGACGTGTTGGACGCCATTTCTGGGATGCAGAAGTGAGTGCAGCAAATCAGATGTGTTGAGCTTCAGAAAGATAATGGCTGAAATGTAGAGAGAGCAGCTAAAAATGACCAGTTCTTGTTTGTTGGTGAACAAGGTCTTTGTTAAAAGGAGATTCGCCTTTTATCAGACAGTTGAAAACTATTATTGTTATTTCTATAACTGATATTTGACATCCAGACTTTGACTTCATCAGTAGGTGCTGGGCTATACTGTCTTGTTAGCATTTTCAATGTGTGATCTGTGTGAGTGCCACCAACCGCTCCCAACAAAGCACCTTCATTTACAGTAATGAATTCAGAATTTAGTGCAAGGAGATTGGCAGTGCCAAAACAACCAGTCAGTTCACTGATTAGTCCATTAACAGAAAATTAATCTACAACATTTTTGGCAGCATTTTATGCCTTTATTAGATTACTAATAGAGAGAGAGAGATGACCAGAAATGAGTGAACAGAGTGAGACCATTGCAGTTCCTGGTCAGCACCTCAACCCCAAGACCACCCGGGTGCTCAGCAACTGTTTAAGTTGTCTGTTCTGTATTTTACTGTAAATTCACTGTCTGGGTTTTGGACTCTCTCTCTCTCAACCCAACCTGTCGAGGCAGATGGCCGCCCACCCTGAGCCTGGTTCTGCTCGAGGTTTCTGCCTCTTGAAAGGAAGTTTTTCCTTGCCACTGTTGCCAAGCGCTTGCTCGTGGTGGGAATTGCTGGGTCTCTGTACTCAATATTATGAAAAGTATGGTCTAGACCTGCTCTATATGTAAAGTGCCTTGAGATAACTTCTGTTGTGATTTGGTATATATATATATATATATATATATATACA